>NW_020960707.1:0-8036 GCF_003031625.1 Empidonax traillii | reverse complement strand
TCACCCTCAACTGCCCCAAGAAGGAGCAGAGAAGTTTAGGAGGGGAGGAAGGAGAAGACTCAAGGCCAAGCACTCAACTCACCCAGCAGCTCTGGCTTCTTATTGGAGAGGATCTGGTAGAAGATGTGGTAGTTCCTCTCAGCCTTCAGCTGGAAAATTACCCGGGACTTTTCCAGGAGGTCTGGGGTGGGGACGGAGAGAAAGAGGGTGGAGGTTGGGGTTAGGAGATGGATTGAGACATGTAGAGATGGATGGAGACATGAAAAGATGGATGGCAGGATGAGGAGATGGAGAAGGAGGGATGGCTGGATAGTGGGATGAGAAGACAGAGGGATGAGGAGGTGGAGGTGGAAGGTCAGATAGTGGGATGAGAAGATGGATGGATGGATGGATGGATGGATGGATGGATGGATGGATGGATGGACAACAGGATGGACAACAGGACAATGTCTCATGAATCCATCAACCATGAACGTAGATGGAGGAATAGACATGTGGAGAGGGAGGGAAGGAGGAAGGGAGGGAAGGAGGGAGGGAGGCAGACACAAGATGGAAGGACAAAAATATTGGAGACAGAGGATCAGATGGATGGTGGGTTAAAGAGTAGGAGATGGAGAGGTGACTGGATGGAGTGATGGATGAATGGATGGATGGATGGATGGATGGATGGATGGATGGATGGGTGGGTGGATGGATGGGTGGATGGATGGATGGATGGAGTTCATGGATGGATGGATGGATGGATGGATGGATGGATGGGTGGGTGGATGGATGGGTGGATGGATGGATGGATGGAGTTCATGGATGGATGAATGGATGAGTCCATAGATGCATAAGTCCTAGCATGTATGAATAAATCCATGAATAGATGAGTCCATAGAGGGATGGATGAAGGACTGCCAGATGTCCTCTCATGGAGCCTCTCAACCCACTCACAGGTCTCAATGTCAGCTGATGCCAACTTCCCAGTGGCCCCAAAATGGATTCGGATGAACTTCCCCTGGAAAAGCAGTGGCAGGAGGTAGAGGTCTCCCAGCAGATCCCACACCAAAGACCCCATACCACAAACTCTGCCCCATAGATCCCTCCCCCAACACTCACGAATCGCGATGAGTTGTCATTGCGGAGGGTCTTGGCATTGCCAAAGGCCTCCAAGGCAGGGTTGGCCTGGATGATCTGGTCCTCCAGGGTGCCCTGGTGGGATGGAACAATCCTGAGTGTGGATACCATTGGGAATACTCACTGCTGGAGATGAGGGACCTGAGGCCCCACCTTGCTGCTGTTGGTCGCCTCTTTCTTGCGGTCGCCAATGGCAGCAATGCTGGCAAAGTACTGGATGACCCTCTTGGTGTTGACTGTTTTCCCCGCCCCAGATTCTCCGCTGGAGTGGCAACAGTGAGATGTTGGAGAACATCATGGTGGCTCCTTTATCACACTCCAGCACTGTGGGGCAGCATCAGGTGGGGACTGACTTACGTGATGAGGATGGACTGGTTTTCTCGATCTGCCAAGAGATGAAAAGAGTCATGTGGGACAATGTTGGGAGGCATCTCTGGCATCTTGGGATTGGGTTTGAGGTTCTCCATCCTCCCAGGTGAGGATGAGGTCTAGGTCAGGACCCACTTTTTGGGGTGGGGCCTTCTAGTTTGAGTCTACCTGTCAGCATGTTCTGGTAGGCATTGTCAGAGATGGAGAAGATGTGGGGTGGAGCTTCACTCCGCTTCTTTCCCCGGTAGGCAGCCACCACCTCAGCGTTGTAAACAGGCAACCACTTGTAGGGGTTGACAGTCACACAGAAGAGCCCAGAGTAGGTCTGGAGAAAGGGTCAGGTGGGTCAGAACCTGGAGGTACCACCCCCCTAGATGGGAACATCCTAGATCTAGGTGGCCCAAGGGATGTGGTGAAGGGGCATCTTGAGTTTGGGGGGCTGAAAGGGGGTGGAGAAGGGACATCTTGGGTCTGGGTGTCCCACAACATCCAGAGATGGGACATCTTGTGTGACCCAAGGGATCCAGGGGGGACATCTTGTGTCCTATCAAGGGGGCTATTGAAGGGGATATCTTGGTTCTAGATTGGGTGATGGGACATCTCAGGTCTAGGTGGCCAAAATGGTTCAGGAGAGCAACATCTTGGGTCTGGGTGACCCAAGGGGGCTGGAGAAGGGTCACAAGGTTCTAGGCGTCCCAGAGTCCATGGAGAAGCCACACCACCAGGTTCTAGGTGGCCCATAGACTCTCTGGAAGGCCCATCTGGTTCTAGGTTCCCCAAGAGTTTTAGGGAAGGGTCACTAGGTTCCGTATACACCTTAGGCTGTGGGGAAGACCCTGCCCAGTTCCCAGGTGCCCCAGATGCTTGTGGGAGGACTCACGTAGATCAACCAAGAGGCGTAGCGCTCCTTGAGGTTGTAGAGGACGGCAGGCTCATGGAGGAAGGTCAGCATGGCCATGTCCTCGATCTTGTCGAACTTGGGGGGGTTCTGCTGGTGGATGTCAGCCTCCTTGACTGTCATTGTCTAGGGGGGATGGAGGGACATGGAGGTCAGAGTTGTAGAGTGTCCCATGGTTTGGAGGCACCCTGTAGGTTGGGAGTGCTCTGTGGGTAGGGGCTCCTCCACGGGTTGGGGGGGAATCTCCTATGGGTTTTGGGGCACTCCCCCTGAGTTGAAAGGTCTTCAATGGGCCTAGTCTCCCCTTCCCACTTTACACCCCCAAAAACCTTCAATTCCCCTCCCTCCTTTAACCCCTCCCCAATTAACTCCACCCCATTAACCCCTCCCTCCCTAACCCTTCGTCCCCTGCAGCTTCCCATCAACCCCTCACCCCCCATGACCCCAACCCCCTTTCATCTCCCACCACCAGTCACCCCCCATGCCTTCACCCTCATCAAATCCTCCCATCCTTAACCTCTCCTCTCATTATCCCCTCACTCCGATTAACCCTTTGTCCCCCGTGACCCCTTCAACCCTTGCCCTCACCCTCCTCTACCCTCTCAATTGCCCACCTCTCCCAGCTCGGTCTGGACGGTGACCTCCCCACCTTGGCGCCCCATCACCCGCCCCCGCACATACTCCTCACGGGGGTGGGGGACAAAGCACTCGCTGCGGGGGTCGAAGGGCCTGGTCTGCGATGCCAGCCGCTCTCGCTCCCCTGGACGCAGGAAGGGAGCTGCCGCCCCCAGTGCTGCCAGCACTGCATCTCCCATCCTGCTCCACACAGACAGGGTCCTCACATCACCTGGGGGGCTGTGGGACTCTGGCCACGGGGTCTACCCCCTCACCCCATGGCCTCACATGACCCAATGACCAGAGCCCCATTGCCATGCATGGACTCCCATAGCTGTGCCCAGACCTCTATAGCTACTGCAGACACTATAGCCAGACACAAAGCCCTATGGCTGTGCAGAGCCCCACATGTTGGACCCTACAGATGTGCAGTGCAGACCCTACAGATAGCCTACTGCAGACCCACATAGTCACACACTGCCCCATGCACAGACCACTGTAGTAATTCACTATAGCCATGCAGGGACCTTGACAGCAAAGTAGAGATGCTCATAGCTGTATATGGCTCCATGCACAGAACCCTGTAGCCACACATCGCCCCATGTATTGAGCCCTATGGCAGTGCACAGACCCCCTATAGCTATGGGCAGACCCCTGCAGTTATGTAAGGACCCCAATACCCATGCACCCTGTGTGTACAGACTCCTATAGTGATGCAGGGATCTCCATAGCCACCCACTGACCCCTGTAGTAATGCACGGACACCCGTAGCAAGGCACAGATTCCTATAGCCATGCACAGAGCCCTGTAGTGATTCAGGGGTCCCTATACTGATGCACAGAGACACATAGCAGTGCAGGGACCCCTATAACAATGCAGGGAGCCCTACAGTCATGCACAGCCCCACAGGCAGAACCCCATAGCAATGTATGGACCCCCTGTAGTGATGCATAGACCTTATAGGGACACATGCACCCTATAGCAACACCCCCCCAAAGTGCCAATCCCCATACTGCGCCACGACACCACCCTCACCTGGAGTCTGTGGATCTAGCAGGTACGATGAAAGGAGCTGGAGGGACATGCAGAGGATGAGGGGCTGCACTCCATAGATCTCTGAACCCCATAACCCCTATAGACACTCTTTGCCCCACAGATCCCTTTATGTCCCACATATCCCTTTGCCACACAGAGGATCCCAAGTGTCCCATAGCTCTGCTGTGTGCCACATAGGGCCCCTGGGTGCCGCATAGACCATCAGTGTCCCGTAGATCCCTGTCCCCCCATAGATCTCTGTGCCTCACAGTTCCTCTCGGTGCTTCTTAGGTCATCTGTGCCCTTTAACCCCACTTGTACCCCACAGATCCCCACATCCAGAGAAACCCCGTCTACCACATAGTCCCCCTGTGCCCTATAGCCCTCACAGATTTCTGTGCGCCATAGACATCCTGTGCACCCCATAGCCCCCCGTACCCCCTTTCAGCCCCTCATATCCACATCCCACATCCCTTCTGTGCCCCACACCAGCTTGCGCTCTATCCACACCAACACCTATGCCAGCCCCGCAGCCCCACAGCCTTTATAGGCCATCCTGGGGTGGGGAGGGGAGGAGCATTCCTGAGGAGGGGGTGGCTGATAAGGGAGAGGGAGGGGGCAGGTCCCCCCCCTTCCCCAGTCCCACGGTGGCATCTCTCCAGTGACCCAGACAACCAGGACCCCCTATTCACCCCACAGGATGATTTGTGGGTCAGAGCTATAAGGAAGAGCAAGGGCTGCCCAGATCCCTTGGGTGGGGGGAATGTGGGGTGATCTATGGGGCATGAATGCCTGGGTCCCTTGTGTAGGAGGTGTCTATGGAGCCCAAACACGTGGGTCCCCTGTGTGTGGGGGGAAACTATGGAGCCCAGGCACCTGGGTCCCTTGTGTGTGTGTGCGATCTATGGGGACTGGACGCCTGGGTCCCTTGGTGGGAGATGTGATGATTCTGTGGGGCCCAGACTCCCGATCACTTGTTGGGGGGGGGGCGGGGGGGGGGGGAGGAAACTGTGGAGTCCAGACCCCTGGGTCCCTTGTGCATGGAGGAGATCTATGGGGCTAGGATGCCTGGGTCCTTTGTGTAGGGGGTGTCTGTGGGGCCTGGATGCCTGGGTCCCTGGCCAATGTCCTGTCACCCATGGGGTGGTGACAGCTCAACCCTGCCAGGTCTATATCTGAACACAGCAGGGAGGGGGGACAGATTGTTATCTTGTCCCCCCCTAGTGAGGCGCCGTTGGGCCGGCAGGGTTTGGGGGGTGGGGGGGTCTGGCAGCAGTCCCCGAACACGGTGTCTACTTTGTCATCAAGGAGGTGACAAGTATCCCCGCGAGGTGACACATTCCTACGGGTGGGGAGGTCCCCACCTCCCCATTGTGCCCCACAGATCCCCTTCCCTGTCCCATAGATCCTTTCCTCTGCCCCACAGAGCTCTTACAAAGCCCCGCAGGAGCCCCACAGAGCTGCAAAGAGTCTCCACAAAGCCCCCACAGAATCCCTATAGAGCCCCACAGAATCCACATAAAGCCCCATAGAGACACGCCTCCTCCTCCTTGGCCCGAGTTTGGCGGGGGAGGGGAACCGCCCGGACGCCGGAGTCCCCTGGGGTCTATCATGCGGCGCCGCCAGGACTGGAGGAGGGATGGGGCGACAGATGGACGGGGGAGGCGGGGCGGGGGGAGGAGATGGGGAGGGCAGTGGGACAGAGGTTTTGTGAGGGGGAAGAACAGGCGGGAGAAAGAGGGACAGTGGGACCTGGTGGGACGTGGAGAACCTGGAGGGACTAGGAGGCCATGGAGGAAGTGGAGGGATCATGGAGATAGAGGAGGCAGGACTGGTGGGCCAGGAGGTTGTGGGATGATGGATGGAAAGGACAGAGAGATGGAGGGACGTGGGACACAGTGTCAGTAGGGCATGGGAGGTGGGACATGGTGTGCAGTGAGACGGAGCAGCTGGTGTCCAGGGGAACACTGAGGCTAGGTTGGAGGAACATCAGCACCTGCAGCAAGAGAAGCTGCAACCTCAGAAGACAAGACATCCTCGAGGGGTTCACTCAGGCTCTGCTCCATATGCAGGGGACCCAGATGCTTCCCCCCGTCTCCTGGACCCCTCCCTCCCCAACCCCACATCCTCCCCTGGACATATCTCTCCCCACATGGACATAGGTTGGTGTGGGGCAGGTTGAGGTTGCGGAGCACCATGGGACAGGTTGAGATACACTGTGGAGCAGGTTGAGGTTAAGGTACACTCCATCGGTCACATTGTGTTGCACTGTGCAATTGGGTGTATCATGCTGTAGGGTGTGCTGGGTTGCACACTGGTAGGTGTTCTTGTGTAGGCTACATCCACCTTGTGGGCGCCATGTCATGAGGCAACCCCACCCTTCCCACACAAACTCAGCCCCACACAAACCCAGCCCCACGCAAAGTGCTGCTGCTCAATGCTTTTTATTGGCTGACCAAGGCTGGGGGACTGGGAGCAGGAGTGGAGCACTTGGAGGTCCAGGGAATACAGCTGGGAGTCCAGAGCTTCACTCCTCGTTGAGTCCCTTCTGATGCAGAATGAAAAAAATTGGAGTGTAAGCATGAGGGAATTGTGGGGCAGCCATGTGGCAGCCATGGGGCAGCTGTGGGGCAGGGAGAGGTCCCACCTTGGCTCCAATGTCACGGCTCTTGGCTCGCAACTTGTTGACCTGGGACTCAGCGATGTCGGCACGCTCCTCCGCCTCATCCAGCTCATGCTGTGCCTTGCGGAACTTGGCCAGGTTGGAGTTGGCTTGTTCCTCCTGGGAGACAGGGGCATCAGTGGTGCTCGACCTCAGTTCTGTCTGGCCTCCTGCCACCCTGCCAGCTGTCCCTCCATCTGGCTTTCTTATTGCTCCATTTGGCCCACTATAGACCCACCTGTCCCTTCAGCAATTCCATCTCCAGCCACCCAACATATACTCAACCAACCAACACTCTAATACCCCATCCATCCAACCTTCCACCCACTAAACCTACCTTCCTTCCTTTCATCCATCCATCCATCCATCCATCCATCCATCCATCCATCCATCCATCCAACATTCCACTCATTCAGCCTTCCTTCTGTACATCCATGCAGTCAGTCAGCCAAAATTTCATCATTCCTTCCACCACTCAACCTTCCACCCACCTGTCCAACATTTTATCTATGCGATCACCCATTCATTCCACATTCCAGCCAGCCAGCCATTCGTCCCACCATCATCTATCCAACCTTCCATCCACCCAAACATCCACTCAACTTTCTAGTCACCTGACCCACCAGCTATCCCACCACCCCCCCACCTCTCCCTTGGCCCACCTTCCTCAGTCCCTGACACCCCACTCCTTAAGAACACTAAGGTTCCCTGCTACTCCCTACGTCCTGTCTCAAACCCCAACCCCACACTCCCTTCTGGGGGTGGTCCCAAAGCTGCCCTCCACTGCTCACCGCCTCCTCTGCCTGTCGCTTGTAGGCCTTGACCTTCATCTGGAGCTTGTCCACCAGGTCCTGGAGCCGGACCAGGTTCTTGCGGTCCTCCTCTGTCTGTGGGGTGAGACATTTGTGGAGTAGGACCTGACCCCATCCATGCTTTGGATCACCACCAGAGCAGTGAGGGTCAGGAGAGAGTTAGAGACGATCCTGGGGAGTGGAGGCCCTCTGGTGGCCTCTGCTGTGGGGTAGAAGGTGGGGTGTCCGCTTGGGTGAAGGTGTAATTTTTTTGTCCCTGATGAGGTCTCATTTGAGATTTTGGGTCATGCAAAGATGCAGTGGATGCTGGGAGGTGGACTGGGTGGCTCCTGACCACCCAGTCTACCATGTTCTGCATCCCACAGCAGTATTGGACATAGAAGCAGTGGGTAGTCTAGTTCACCTGTGTTTCTCTGGCAAGTAGGTCAGCCATGTTGCAAGTCACATACAGCATCAGACATAAGGCCCTGTGGACACAGGGCTGGGGGATAACATCTAGGGCCACCTTGGGCAACCCACCTGATAG
>NW_020960706.1:5739-8045 GCF_003031625.1 Empidonax traillii | reverse complement strand
CTTTATGAAGAAAAGTGTCAGTACCTTTTGATACTTTGCTGGCCTCGAGCACAAGGCTGCTCCCCATCAGCACCAATAAGCCCTCAGTCAGCTCCAGCCACTGACCACAGCTCAGTCCTACAGTAAATTTCTGCATTTTTATGCAGGAAAGGTTTGCAGTCATTTGTCACTCTCAGGTAGTTCATGAGAAAGCTTGTTTTTCAGACACAGAAATCCACTGCCCAGCACAGCTTTGTGTAGGACTGCCTTCCCCTGCTCATGCTCAATATTTGACACATTAGAGGTGTGAGAACCTGAGCTGTCTGAGCTGACTACCTCAGGACTTCCAGAGCTGCCCTTGAGCAACTGCTACTTGATATTTTGTTCCTTATTTCCAGCTTTTCATTCTGCTAATAACAGCACAGATACTGGAGCAGTAAAAAATCTCAGATTTTTCTGAGACAATAACTTATGTCTACTGAGAATTCAGTAAGATCCTTGATTTTTAAGGCAGGACTGCCAGCAATCACAGGTCCTGATATATTCTATGATTCAGATGGGACTCTAGCCACCAAAACAATTTCACAGGTACAGACCTTTGGCACAGTATTTATAATAGTAGTGGGTATTGTGCTCCAGTAAATCTCAGGCTGATTGCAAACATGACTCTTTCATGTAATGGCCTTATTAGCGGTAGTATAAAATAACTTTTCCTATCTAGAAACTTAGATTAAGTTTTTATACTCTCGGACACAAAAACAGCTATAATAGACACACAAACCACAGCTGAGCTGAGCCTAAAAATACAGAACAACCATTAAGAGCTCCATCGTAAAAACAGAGGCTCTGTCTCTTCTAAGATTTTACAGTGGGATATCTTATTCACATTAATTATTCAACAATGCAAGGAGGTTTGCTATTTTAACAGCAAATCCAAAGCCACAATGAGTTCAACATCCTAGGGTTTGTGCCTTTTATCATCTAACCCACTGAAAACCCTTACCTATTTGCTCTGTCTCTTAGATGTTACCCTTTTTGTTGCCCTCATGCTTTCTCTCGAGCAGGAGCTATACAGAGGGCAGCAATGGTGTTGTTCAGCAGCTTTGAAGATGATGTTAGTTTTTTTTTTTCCCAATGTGAAACTAAAAACTATTTGAAACTTTCCATGAAACTGAGCTGTGTCAAAATAGCTGTTTGCCGAGAAAGGTCAGTTTTTCAATTCAGTCCTCTCAAAAACCTCATCAGCACTGCAGAAATGGCAGAAGTATCAAAACACCCACAAAACACTTCTACTTCAGTAAGGTTATATTTTTGATAAACCATATTTTTACCAGCTCCATTATAAATATTTCATTACTTTGTTCTTTCTCTTTGATTTCTACTCCCTTTGCTGCCCATTTCTGGTCGTGTTAGTCTGAGAGGTGCTCGTGACACCACATCCACCTGCATTTTGTGCCTTTGCTTTTTAAAATCTTTTAGAAAAATTCCTCTTACTCGCTTCTTTATGTAAGATTATAAAGGGGAATGCCAGTCCTCCTGAAAACATGTAGCACTTGTCATAGATTATAATGGGTCTGGGATTTCATCCTTAGATTTAATTCCTATTTTCTATGAATTTGGAGCTTATAGGAATTTCTAATCTAGATTTATCGTCCTCAAAATACACATGATCTTGTAAACATCTCAGTACCTGGGGATGCAGCAGGGTCCTTCCTCCACCTCCTACCTCTAATCAGCTTCTCAGTCACTTGTTGCTTATGCAAAACTGGAGTTCTGGGGCCTGTGCACATGGGAATGACAAAACCCCTAAAACTGGACTGAGTTCAATGGAATTGGATTCAACATGGAGCAAACATCCTGTGAACACATATTTCAGTTTCATCTCTACCTGGAAATATTTGTGGATTTATGACCTATTGCTTTAAATTACTTAAAATCTTTGTTTCTTTTGGCATATTCTGCATCTCTAAGAGTTAAGACTTCTGTGGGATTTTTGAGAGGTCTGAATTTAATTATAGACATAAGTCTTTGCATAGGAAACCTTTTTAATGTTTTATAATGTGAACTCCCAAGGACCATTCTGTAGCTGGTTTATGAGCAAATGAGATATTATATTAAAAAAAAAAAAAAAAGGGACTAAAAAAAAAAAGACTACCTGAAAATACAGTTGAAGTTAAAAGTACAACCTGCATCTTACTGATTATTTACAAATTTTGCATTGATGTCAAAGGCAAAAGTCAATGCCTTGCTGAGTACTGGTAAAATCCATAATTGCTAAAGGCTAAATTAACCTTGGTTAACTGAAGTGCAATAAAACTAAACCTTGT
>NW_020960706.1:2963-5407 GCF_003031625.1 Empidonax traillii | reverse complement strand
AGACTACCTGAAAATACAGTTGAAGTTAAAAGTACAACCTGCATCTTACTGATTATTTACAAATTTTGCATTGATGTCAAAGGCAAAAGTCAATGCCTTGCTGAGTACTGGTAAAATCCATAATTGCTAAAGGCTAAATTAACCTTGGTTAACTGAAGTGCAATAAAACTAAACCTTGTACTAGAGAAATGAACCTAGATCTCACAGCAGCTGTTATGGATAATATCGCAGTTCTTACTGAGAAATTATTTTTGTCCTTAGTCTGTATTCCATCCCCACTTTCTTTCCAGAAAGTGAAGACCAAAGCTTATTTTTTATGCTTTAAGAACTATGACTGAACTTTAATTGCAATTTAATGTTTAATTTGAAATTAATGGAATGAAGGATGCAACTATTAAAACCCAACATGTGCAATATAAAGCAATAAAAATGTAACACCATGAAAATTACACAATAATAAACGATTTCAGCAATTCAAAAAGTGTAAATAAATATCTATATAATTTCTATGTAGCTGCTCCCCAACAGTGTAAAGAAACACTTTGCAGTTTCTGAAGTAAATTATAATATTATTTTGAATATATCTGGTAGGAAACACAATGTATGTTACCAAGATGTGCAATTAATTTAAAGCCAGTTCTGTGGTTACCACTCAACACTATTTGGGAGTATTTGCATTTACACCTTCACAACTGGCCAGCCAGAATCTGGTTGTGGCAGCACTACTTGGTGAATGCTCAGCACAGGGAAGCAAGCTCTGTGTCGACACAGTTTTTAGAACAGACATTTACAGACCTGAATTTTGGGGTGACAAATGTGTTTGTGGAAGGAGGAATTCAGTAACTGCTTGTCAAGGAGTTCGTTGAAAACAGCTCCACTGTTAGCTTTGCCCTGAAAATGCCCGTATATTTTGGAACACTCTGACTTAAATTAAAAAGCGGTATTTTCTCTCTCGGAATATGACGCAAAGTTGTCTTTAGAAATTACCAATAACGCCAGTACGAGTTTGTTTTCTTTACTCAAAAGTCGTACCCTCTTGCTTTCATAACACAAATAGCCACTCACAGTTTTTCCTCCTATTACCCTGCAGCACACAACACTGAGTGAACCGGATCACGCTTCTTCTGGCACATAATTAGCAGACTTGTTTACTGAAAAACTCATTTCCAGATATATTGAGTAAATGCTGATCCTCGGGTCTTCACTGGAATCTGCAGGTGGTGACAAAGCCTAAAGACCAGGCCATCTGTCATGATCATATTTGAGCTAAATAACATAATTGTACGAGGATTTTTAGGGGCATATTTTGAACATAGAGGGATCGAACAGTTGTCAGTGAGAGCCCAAGGAAATCTTTAATCACAGTAAATACTTAGATACAATGTTTTGTCTCTGTAAGACTGGGCTGAGTTTATAGACGTAACAGTTAAAAAAAGCCTGTGATTTGTTTGCAAACTGAACACAAAGGAAAATAATGAAACAGAGTGATAAACAACATATGGCTTTTAGAACTCAACTACTCTTCCTTTAGTACATAGGTCTGTTTGCAACTTGGGCATTTTTTTGCAAAATACACACTTGAAACAGTTTTACATGGACTAAACCTCCCTTCCTGTGGGAAATCTGTCCCTGGGCTCCCCCACCCCACGACCTCTGTCCCTCAGGAGCCTTTCCAAGATTATCCTACCACCACAAACAGAAAATGATAAGAAAACCATCACGACACTACCTGATACCCCACAGCAAAGGAAGGCAAATGAAAATAAGACAGGGAAATAATGAAATAATACAGGGAAGCAGCCACGCTCGAGTCAAAGCTGTTATCTGTAGCACAGAGGTGCACACAATGAGATGATGGGGGCCATTTCACAAAACCTGGGAACAGATGGGAATAACCTGGATTCAGGACTGAAAATTGCCCACTTGCCTACCCACTGGTTTTCCTGGCTGCTCCGTGGGTCTCTGGGCAGGGCACTCCTCTCTGCACCAGAAGGAACCCAGAGAAAAAGGGTGTTCTCTAGCAGGTAATTCTCATCTGAGAGAAGTTCTTCAAATAGCCCAAAAATGCATTAACATCAGTTTTATAGTTAATGAAAAATAATCAACCTCAATGGCAAAAGAACCAGCAACAACCCTCGTCATCCTCCCAGTGTTGTTCCATAATTAGTACATTATGACTGTCAAAATTACTTATCCAGATACAATGACAGCTCACTTAGCAGATTATAACTACTTAACCAGCCATAATTGTACAGAGATATGCAGCCAAGTAACCCTTGAAGAATTTTGAGTATTATAGGTCTGATAAATTAGATGATAATGAAAGGAAAGTTATTAAAGCACTTCTCATTTTTCACAAGTTGCAATTTTCAAATTATCAAGTATGCCAACTTTTACATCTACAAACCACATTCTGTAAATGGGGGGGGGGGGGGAAGCTTCCC
>NW_020960706.1:0-2415 GCF_003031625.1 Empidonax traillii | reverse complement strand
GGGGGGAAGCTTCCCAATTGTGGCACTAGTACAACTTTGTGTGATGGTATCTGAAAGGAATCCATTTGGCATATCTCAGGTGATATAGCAGCTCCTTCTCCTCTTCATTGGAATTCTGGGAATTCTCAGAAGAGCCTGTGCATGGACATGTGTGTACCACAGAGAGCAACTGGAAAAACAACAGCAATTAAAAACCAAACATTCAAAAAATTCCTGGCTCAAAAGGAGGTGAACCCTTGGCATCTGCTCCTGAACCTCAGGGAAGTCAGTGACACTGAGGAATAACTAGAAATTTGATTAATTATGGGCCAGGTTTGGTAGGTCTTTTGAAATGGTTTCTTTTGGCTTACTTTCCACAGTGGAGCAAATGTGTGAACATTCAAGCACTGACACACAAGCTGCCTCCATGACCACCCTCTGCCCTGGACCATAATTCCAGGGATTTTTGTTTTTTTCTATGTTGGGATAGAGTTGTAGATGGTAAGAGGGCAAGAAGAATCAAATATTTTATCAGGAACATTGTTTCTTTTTCACAGCTTTACATTCCGGGCACAAGGTAGGCTGATAACAGAACTGATAATGACTTTTTTTGGTTTTAATGATGAACTGGATGATGAACTAGATCTCTCTCACATCAGTTCATTCATAGCTTTGTTCCACTGACCTCAGAAAACTGTTCTCTATTTTTACAGCTGTAAAGGAACAAAATAAGCACAATAATCCCCAGTGACAGCTGCAAATGAGACATTTTGAGTGGAAATTACAGTGCATTAATGCCTTTTTCTAATGTGAACAACACACCAACATTTATTGTTTCAATAGTGCACATACAGTGTAAGTGTAAAACACTGTGCAAGTCTCACTGTGTAAATTCACCAAAGATCTCAAAAGCATAACTGTTATTTTTACCAGTACCAGTCACTACTGCTCAGACCTACAAATCAAAATTTCACGAATACAACCACACCCAAAAAGTGATTCTGTTTTCCACAACAGAGGGATACGCAGGTGTTTTTACACAGTATCCATAGTGTCTGCCCCTGAATTATATTCTATTACACTGAAAAAAAAATAAGATACAGATGTGGAAAAGATTCTAAGACACAACCACTTTGTGTGCAGCAAGACTTTGATGGAAGCTTTGAAAGATCTTTGAAAGATTGCGCAAACGAGGAACAAGAGATCACTTTGCTTTGATCATAAGGCAAAAAAAAACCCCAATAAAATGATCAGAAATTCTTGAAGTAATACTGGATTTAAAACAGTGAAAGCACTAATTCACAACCACAAAAACCAACTTACCATAGAACTGATGACAAAATATATACTACACATATACTGGCAGAGTGAGAAAAAAACAATAATATTCTTTATTACATTCATTCTTTGCTCTCCAGAGAAGTTGCTCCATGAAGTCAACAGTCACCAGGCAGCCTATGTTTTGTTAGAGTATGGAAAATATTTAGTGACAATCATCCCTCACATGCTTGAGTTCTGCTACTGAATAGCACTGTTTGTAGAGTAACAAACCAGGCAACAATTATTCTGAGATATTCCATGTGTTCTCAACTCTGTCCTGTAAAAACATATGGGTTTGAAAATATATATATATATATGCAACAAGTCAGAGTTGCTTTCTAGATTCTATACTAAATGCTACTAATGTGAGAGAGCAGAGACTTATTTAAAATGAATGACACGAGTTCCTCACTCCCTCTGTAAAAAACAGGTAGTGAAGAGAGGGCAGTGACTAATCCAGGCTTGTCAAACTTTCAAAGAAATAAAGAAACCTATAGTTTATGGTCCCAGTCCTTCCTCATGTAGGGTAAATATCAGATTTTAATGCTGTTAGGGAGACCCATCTCATGGAAAGCATCTTTGGTAGAAGAATCAGGGAAAAAGACATGTATGAAGCTTATCTCTGAGCCATCACACCATTTTAAAGAAAACACAGAAGCAGGGAGATTTTCAAGAGTCAGAGTCAGCAAACCTATCAGATATACACTAAGGTAGTCATTGCCCAATTTATTCTATCTGCACCATGATTTCCTGAATACAGACACACATTTTTGGAACTAAAAGTTCTTAAATATTTTTTTTTTTAAACTTTCCTAGTTTTATTAACCCCAGGGGCACGTGAGGCAAGATTTTAAGATCTTGTTCGTTCTGAATAAAAGGTGGCCATTTGTGACCCCTCCCATCAAGGGATAACCTGAGGGACAGATTGCAAGGCCTGGTCCTGAAAGAGAAGTAGGTTTGTTGGAAGGCTGTTCAGGGCTAAGGAACCCACACCACCCAGAAC
This sequence comes from Empidonax traillii, assembly GCF_003031625.1. Classification (NCBI taxonomy): domain Eukaryota; kingdom Metazoa; phylum Chordata; class Aves; order Passeriformes; family Tyrannidae; genus Empidonax; species Empidonax traillii. The sequence goes on along the minus strand of NW_020960706.1, from coordinate 113 downwards.
TGTCTGAATCTGCACTCTCTGTCCTCTTGGGAACCCACAGCCTCTTGCCATGAGATGCTCAGGACACTAAAAAAAGTATTATAGGCAAAAGTGCTGTGCAAGTATTACAGAGA
>NW_020960705.1:10086-11716 GCF_003031625.1 Empidonax traillii | reverse complement strand
GGCAGCTTCTCCAGCTGTGTGTTTGCACAGCACGTTGCACAGCGGGGTCCTGGACTGTGCCAGAACCTCACTGGTGACCAGTGATTACGGTCTGAACCGAGACCTCGGCATCTGCTGTACTTTGTGTGGGTCCTCCCAGTCCCCCACAGCACAGAGGCTGCATTGAGATAACTTTCCAGGCGTGCAGAGCTTAACCAGTAGCAGTTGCTAACGGCCCCTGCAATCTTTAGATGAAGGTTTTGGTACAACGCAAAATTTTCTGGTTGTCTCACACTGTTGTTTATCACTTCTTCGTCATTGCAAAGTGCTCTGTGCTGTCTGAGACAGCACAAGACACCCTCTCCCACAGAGTATGGCAAAAAATACGGAAATCTGACCCTCGTGGTGTCATCAAACTTTGACTGGGAGAGCTCTCCACTTACAGATGATGCCATAAGCTTCACTTTTTTAACTGGAATAAGAATTAAAAAAAAACTGTTACAGGATCGCACATGACAACACCTTCAACTCTGTAGGCTGCTAAGAGTATAAGATTTTACCATGAAAGGCACAGGTTACAAGGTGACCTTGAGATAGATTTTTATAGCTATAAAAGCTATCTGCTGATGTTCATATGTGGGGGTGAAAAATCTCTTTGGACACACTGAATTCAAAAGTACCTTGGGTGGGAGTCAGCAGATCCCCAGCTTCAGTTAGATTTTAGTGCATAAACATAGGCCTACTTAAATGTCTCATTCCCACTTCCCCTTCCCAGATTCTAGTCCAATATAAAAAAAAAAAAAAAAAAAAAAAAAAAAAAAAAAAAAAAAAAAAAAAAAAAAAAAGGGAAAGCATCTGAAACTAGACATTTTTTTGGCTCTCTCCAGCTAACAAATGGCCAAACTCATTAAAAACCAGTGTGTGCTGGAGAGAAGGGAGGGATGCTTCACGGTAGAGAAATTGCCTCACAATGCCAAATGTGAGACTCAAAAAAAAGGGAAAAACTGATTAATTATCTCTTAGAAGAGAGGAATTTTCAGCTAGAAGTGTTAAGTGTCCTCAACTGTATCTCCTTTGTGCAGTATTTTGTTATATTTTATTGAGCATTGTGAGAGTAGAAGTTCCTGATAGGACTTGTATAAGAGTAGAGCAGCATCTTGCATTCAAAGGCTGAGCTTAGTTAATCCTGTTTCACTGTATATTAACCTCAAAACCACACTAGCCCCAAAATCTTGCCATATCACGCTTGGCTCAGTCTGATTCTCAGTTACTTCTTTTCTTCTTGCCTTTGATAAAACATTTTTGCAGCGTTTCAGTACTTTGGCTGCTAGTCCCCAGAGAAACCAGGATGAGCGGAGACAGACAAAATTAAAGAGATGTTTGCCAACATAAAACATAATTTAAAAAGAAAAAAGCACCCTTTTCTGTGTCATTATTGAAACTTCAGATTGTAAGAGCTTAAATGATCCTGTGGATCTGCTTTACTCCTCACTTTTTGTTCTTTACTGTTTGTTTTTTAACATTTCCTTTAAATGGAGTAATAAAACCAGGCAAATCCAATCCCTTTTGCTTCCTGGCAGGTTTCTTTCCTATTTCTTGTGTGCATTAAACTTCAAGCAGTGTAGGGAAAACAATTAGAAGAGGCACACAG
>NW_020960705.1:3439-8049 GCF_003031625.1 Empidonax traillii | reverse complement strand
CCTTTAATCCTGAGGTTCATCTGCCGGGGCCAAGCACGCTTGGACGGTGGCAGCGAGGTCCTCAGGACGTAGATGGATTGCCTTACAGGGCTAACGAGCTCCATCTGCCCGGGGAGGGGCCCCGACCGGGAATCGAACCCGGGTCTCTGCAGTGACAGTGCAGTGTATTTTCCCCTGGACCACCGGGGGTGGAAGGCCACAGATGTACTATGTGATTCAGGAGCTTGGATTCCCCCTCTTAAAGGGGGTATCCTCTCCTTGCAAAAGGAGATGTTTAACCTATCACCTTTGTGGTGATTGCTTTTACCATCACCCTTCATCTCTGAAGGATTTAGGAGCCAGGTGCATCTTCACCTTTTGCTCTGTGATACCAGGCAAGATCCACTGGCCGGGACAGACTATGAAAAGCAGAGGATGATCTCAAGGTGCTGCCTTGAGGATTTGCCATTCTTGGGCAGGGCAGAGCACAAATCCACCTTCCTCCTGAGTGAACCATCCCACTGGTCCTTAGACTGGGCACCCAAAGCAAGCTGTGCCCTTCATCCCTGTATCTATCATGGGGCAGGTGAGCAGCCACTAGTTCACCTGCCTGAACTGCCAGTGCCAAAGCTATGTCATTGCTGTGCCTGTGTACTGCTCCTGGTGGAGGGGAGAGAAGAAAAATGCAGATAGATGAGCTGTGCCATGAAATCATCTCCCAGTGCTTGCGCTGTCTGTAACCCCCCCATCTTCCAGCAACACCCTTCCCTCTTAGGGAGGTGTGTGATCCCAGCCAACATGAGTATTACTCATCAGCTTCAAGGACACCACCATGTCCTTGGGTGATGTTTAGGACAGCTGGGGACAAAGCTGTGCTGGGCAGTAAATCTATTTCTCCTTTCCCAGAAGAACTGGGATGGGATCTGAGATGGACCAGATGAGAACTTGACCTTATGAGAGAAGGGGTCATTTAAGCAAAGATGAGCTTGAAGACAGGACAAAGAATGAAGGAGTGTTGAAAAGGATGTAAAGACAAAATACAGTCTAGGAAGGAAGTGGAGTGGAACTGGTCTGGGAGGGAGACGTCTTGTCTTGTATTTTCATTCCCTAGGGATGTGCAGGGGAACCAGAAAGTGAAAGTAGAGTCTTTTCTACTTTTCTTCTGTCCTTCCTTTGTCTTGACAGAGATGCCCAACTGAGGGTGGTGAAACACAGGAATAGCTTGTCCAAAGTGGTGGTAGATTCCCCATCCCTGGAAACATTCATGTCCAGGTTGGATGAGGCTGAGCAACCTGTTCTAGTTAAAGATGTTCCTCCTCATTGCATGGGGTTGGACCAGGTGACCTTTAAAAGTCCCTTCCAACCCCAACCACACTATGATTCTCCAAAAACCTGCTGGTGAGGTACTGAGGGAACTCAGAACAGCCTGTCCACTACCAAAAGCTCCTCCACACAGAAGAGCTAACAGCAGTCACACTTTTTTATTGCACCCTTATGAATCCGACCTTAATTTGATTTACTTGGAAAGAGTAGATCTATGTTAGGAACATTGCTCTTATTCTTTATTATTACTTCTGTAATATATAAGTCTCTTGAAAAACTTTTAGTTTGTTCTTGTCTCTTTTAAATTACCAGATAAAAACTAGAAACTTAAAGCTGCAATGGAAAGGAACACAGTCCCAGAGTCATCAGAATGAGGTGTCAGATGGTTCTGGTTGCCTTTTGGTTGTTTTGGATACTTATTAATTTGAAAATTACACCAGTGGTTAAGGATTTCTCTGAGAGAGGGATGAAGGTCCGTGTGTTTGTTAATCTGCAGGATGTGCCTGTGAAGGAGCCAACATGAGCCAGAAATGACAAGATAGGTCACGTAGCTTTGTGTTTGCATTTGTCACTGAAGGTGGTTAATATCTCTTAACTTTTTAGCATTATAAAGGCTGGGGTCAAGTCTTAAGTAATCTCTTGTCTCTGCTTTAAATGGAGAGAGATAGGCAACTGCAGAGAATAAGTCTAGGTTTGATCTGTGCCTCTAGATGTGCCTAACTCTTTCCAAAATTGTCAAAATTCATTTGACACGTTGGTGAGCTGATCCTCATCACTGCTGGGTAGCCAGAAATAATGAATTGTTATTTATTCCATCAGAGAGTTAAAGGTTTATTTTCTGTATAATATGTCATGGCCACTTTCATACGTCTCACTTTTGCTGTGTGAACAGACTCTGTGGCCTTTGCTGTGTCCCTGTTCCCAAACAGCCAAACTGCAGTTCTACATCAAATGCACTGCCCTCGGTGTTAACTTCCACTGGATGCTCCCTCCATCCTTCATCCACACAGAATAGCTGCACAGGGACATCCTTGTGGGTGAGCAAGAGCACCTCCACAGCTCTGAGAGCAGGAAAACTGCTACATAAAAATGTATGGAAAATGCTGAATGAATGAATCAGCATTACGTGCATCCGTTGGAAAGGAATGCTTCAAGAATTCTTGGTAATTGGTGGCTGTGTAATAGGGATCGACTGGTACAAGGTCTCCATGGATAACTGTACCAGTGACAGAGAAATCAGTTTGGTTGAGGAGAAAAAAACTCCCTCTAAAGTTTTACAGTGGGGCCGAAGGATGCAGGAATAGCCTGACATGTTACACCTTAAATGAAAGGGGATTTTACCTTACCATGAAAACTGGCAACTGGCTGAAAAACAACTGGCTTCATGCTAACCTCTGTGGGGTTTAGCACAATAATTTCTGTGACCTACAGTAGAGTAGGAATGTCCTTATCAGAAGGAGAAACAACTGCATTGATCTCATTAGGATGTTTATCACACAATGTATTTCAGTATACATTCCTGGTTGTCCTCTGTTGAGCATTTTAAGCTTTTAAGATAAAATAAAGTGTAACCAGGATTGCATGTTTTCTTCTAACATTTCTATAATGTAGCTTGATAATGATCTATCACTCCAGCTGATGAGAGGTAACAGTTAAAGAAAAAATAAAAATAGAGATAAATTTGCTGGCAAAGGTCCTGCAGATGTACTTGAATAAAAGTGATCTGGCAGTAGGGAACAAAGGCTCCTGTCCTCGCCAGAGATCTAAAATGAGTTTTAGACTCTCACCAGCCCTCACCTCCACTGAGCGGGGCCCTGGGAAGGCAGGAACCATTCCCTCTCAAAGAGACCTCATACCTTCCCTTTTTCCTGTGAGAGAAGTCAGTGGAGGCTGATGCCATTCAAAGCAGAGATGAATCATAGAACCATTTACGTTGGAAAAGACCTCTAAGATCATCAACCCAGTGCTGCCAGGTCCACCACTGAACCATGTCCCTCATTTCCAGTCCTCACAGTTGGCCCTTCCCACCATTTGCTTCAGTGACTACAGTCCTACTTTCTTTCTGACTGAATGGACAAAGAAAACATCCCAGTGGAGGATAAGGCATCCTGCCCAGGGCAGTGACCACACAGAACCCCCGGGGTGGGAGTTGGGACTGCAACAGCTCCACTGAAATTATTAAGGAAACAAAAAAGGTCCCAGATAATGTAGTAAAAGGAGAATATTTTCCAAATCCCTCTGGGGCTGCATCCTGAGAGGATCTGTGCCCACATGAGCACCAGTAAAAGATACTTAGCTCAGAAGAGCAGCTGGTTTTGTTTAACCTGGGAGGTCCTACACTCAGCTATGGAGCAAGCCAAACATCACCATGCCATTTACACATCTTCTTAGGAAATTAAGGGTCCAAGCATCTCTTGCAGATGGGTTTATAGCCTGATATATGGAAGGGGTTTATTCTGTATTCTTCCATTCACTGTTTGTAATTTTTACTGCTGAACAGACAAGGAGTTTCGATTTTCAACCCCCTGCAAGGTCAGGTCTGCATAAACATAGGTGGTGAAATCCATCATGGTGGAGGAAAAGGAAAGTGAAACTGTTCATGACTGTCATCTTAGCTTTCATTCTCCTCCCTTTCAGAGTCTAAATATACCAAACAGTTTTGGGGCATCTAGAGAAAGAGAAGAGAGGACACAAAACGCACTTTAATAGTATCCATTGAAGCAAAGATTTTAGCTTGGCCCCTATTTAAATCAAATATCACATGCCCCAGTAAGTGATCTTTATTTCGTGCCATCTTTAAAGATGCTCAGATGTGGAGAGAATTAGCTGCCATCAGAATCTGGGAGAACAGACACTGTGAAGTTTTCATCAGACATTTAAAAAAAATGTTAAAAGAGGAAGAGAAAGCTACATGGACACAGCCTGGAAATCTGAAATTCAGGTTCCAACCATGCAAGTGACCTTGCTAAAGACAGTTAACACCTTATGTTGTAGGTCCTCTGGAGATACATGGGTGTAAAGTGGTATATAACCAATAACTATTATTATGACTCTACTTCTTTGTGTTTGTTTTTCTGCATATAGGACCAGAGAGTATCAAGAGATGTAGGTAAAAATTGTAAGGGGTCTGTAGTCTGAAACATGAAACTATTGTTATGAAATTAAAAATAGCAGCATGTGAGCATATACCAGGAAAGGACGCGCTAATTATCAGCAGAAAATATTTTTTCATGAGGAACTAGGTATAATCTGCTTCAAAACCTGCCTGGTTCTTCAGGCATCACTTACACAAGCCACTGTGGCCTCAT
>NW_020960705.1:0-3020 GCF_003031625.1 Empidonax traillii | reverse complement strand
CCTGGTTCTTCAGGCATCACTTACACAAGCCACTGTGGCCTCATTTTTCCCAAACCTGAGGCTTAGTCCAGGAGTTTAGCTGTTCATGTCTCCTTCTTTCATTAAGGTGGTCCTGGAGGACAACAAACACCTTGGCATAGTGAATAACTTCCTGAAGTTCCCATGAGACACCAAGAAAAAGTTAAGTCCCTGGTTTAAAGGCCTCTTGGAGTCCTATTGCAGCACTGGATCTCCATTTTCCTGCATCAGTTGCCATTGGTAAATTGGGATGAAAGGCTATTTTTCCCCATATTTTTTCTGTCTTCCTCCTTGAGATTGGAACCACTGCTGGAACAATCCTACTCAGCACAACAGGAACTTTGTCTCTCTTTAGAGTGTTTGGCAAAGGCAACACATGAGGGAATGCTTTAAACTGAAAGAAAGCGGATTTACATTAAATATTAGGAGTATTTCAGTATGGTGACGTGCTGGAAGAGGTTACCCAGAAGCTGTGGGTGCTCCATCCCTGAAAGTGTTCAAGGCCAGGTTGGACACAGCTTGGTCTATTGGAATGTGTTCCTGCCCATCATGGGGGGGAACTCAAGGATCTTTAAAACCTCTTCCAGTTAAAACTATTCTGTGATTTTGTGATTCTCTAAGATCTGTATTAGAGAAGGGCCCCATTTTCCCATGTGTTGTGGCACCAGATTCATGTTTGCATGTCATAAAAGCAGAAAAGGCAAACCCCTTGTTTAGATAGGAAACAATCTGCCTTTGGAAGCAAAGGAATGGACAAAAGGACCTCAAAGAAATCCAGCATCTGTGATTTCCTCGATCCCATCTGAAAGCTTACTCTCTGTTTTGCTGGCATATGAGCTGGGTGCCCTGTTGTACATCAGTGTAAAAAATAGCTGTTATCTGCTGTTTCATGGGAGATATGGCAGAACATGATTTATTTGTGGCTGCTCTGCTGCCCCTTTTGAAATGTTGCCGTCTCTCAGTGCACTTTTTTGCAGGGGAAGGCAGATAGTCATCGCAAAGTTTCCCATAACCTTGCCGTGTGTGCTGCACAGTGAAGCAACGAATCCTGAATTACAGGGCATGGGCTGGGTTTGGAGCTGTGCTGCTAAAGCCTCCTGCAGCGGCTGCAAACCTCTGAATGTCAGCACTGCATATACACTCGCTGGGGAAATATGACATTTCTCCCTAAAATTTCAAAGCCAGTGCCAAATGGGATTTTTAACTGCAAAGTTGAGTCCAGTGTGAGCCGGGACTGCATTGCTCAAACATTAATTGCCAGCTTGGAGATGTATTTTTTGTGTGCATATTAGGTGTGAACTCTCCTTAGAAAAAGCAGAAATAATCAATTAAAACAGGATTCTCACATGAAATGGTGGGGGTGAGGATTTTTTGGAGCCCAAGCAGCACCAGCTGCCCCTCTGTGCCAGCTGTCTCTGCTTGTGTGACATTTGCAATGAGGCTTCAGGTGATTTGAGAAGCTGGCATTAGACTGCAATTCACCTTTCGTGTCAGCTCGTGCCAGGATACCTTGCCAGAAGCCGTTATTTTGGTGGGAAATAACAACTGGGAATAGGGGGAAAATGAACTTCTGAAAAGCATTTTGTCACGTTCCCTGGGCTGTGGCAGGCAAATGCTGGAAACAGTGTGAGCTCCTGCCATGAAAGCAGGCATAGGCAGAAATTTCTCAGTGGGAGGATTACCTCCTTTACATACCTGATTGGAGGCAAGGTGAGTACATAAAACATTTTCATCACTGTCTCCCAGTTTTTGGTATTTATTTGCTCCATGAGAAGGCATGCAGGAAGACATCTATGTTTCATAAAGTCCTGCTTCATTGGTTTTTCCTTAGGATGGGAATCATTACCACGAACGGGTCTGGCAATGTCAGATAATGACCTGTGTGCAGCACAGGTGCTTCTAGAAATGGTTAATGTTGGATGTAATAGATGTTAAAGTGTCTCCCTCAAATTGTTCTGGCCTTTTGCAGATAACTGCTTCCATGTGTGTGTGTGTGTGTAGGGCAGAGCCTCTCCCAAATTCAAGTTGTCAGCTCATTCCTGTAGTATGTTTAAGCAAAGAGTATTATCTCATGTGAACTCACTGCTGCAGGATACTTTAGACATCAACTGTCTTGATAATTTTATGTTGTTATTAAATACAAGAGGAAATAAATCTGAAAACTCATAATCCAGTTTATGGGGGGGAGAGCAAAATGTTATTTGGTGTTCAACAGACATATAATCCCTGGGTTTAGACTTTTTTGATCAAAGATATTACTTGTGCTGGGACAGTTTTATCCACTGAGTCTTCTTCCTCAGTTTGCTACTGGATTTATTCTTCTAAATCCACACAAACTTCCCTTGTCTTGGAAGGGGCACATACTGTTGTCCTAGAAAACTAGAATTACCAGTGGCTTAAGACCAAGGACTTTCTTTATAGGACCTTTCTTACTAAACCCTGCCTTCAATAAAAGAAAAAAATGTCTGGTCTTGTAAATAGACAGAGGCTGATCTTGAATGTACCTGATGTGTCCTTTACTGATTGCCATAGAGTCTTTTGTGCCTTAGCATATATCAAAATAAGACCAGAAAAAGGTTTATATTCTTAAAATATACCCCTTCCCCCCCCATATCCTGGTTAAGTCCTGGTGTAAGGTAGATTCTTTTTTCTCTGTGCCACTGATATAAACCCATGAAATCCCAAATAAACAATTCAAAAAGTCTGATTTTAATTCTATTTTTCTGAAGACAGAGTAGCCATTAAACTTTGTGGATCTGCCTACATTTACATCTGTATGCTGAGGAAAGAGACTTTATCTTCTGTACCTTTCCAACTTTTAAGAACCATTTCCAAAGTGTCAAGAAATCACAAATTTTCCAAAAATTGATCTTCATCTCAAACTTTTCACAGTAATCGGCAATTTGTCCATCAGAGTTAAATGTGGAATGGGGCAAGGAGCTTGCATTCCAGGTTCTGTTCCCTGAACATCTGGGAATACCTGTGACTGCAGCACAGAAGTG
>NW_020960704.1:6695-8060 GCF_003031625.1 Empidonax traillii | reverse complement strand
TTGCTGTGGAGCTGCTCAAGGTGCTCATAGAGGAGCTGAGGAAGCGAGAAGGTGAGTGAGGTGATGCCATTGCTGGTGCCTGTGCTCATCCCTGGGAACCTGCAGGAAGGGAGGTTTATCCTGAGAGAAGCAAAGCCTCCCTCTGAGCACGTTACCTGCAGAACCCCTTCAGTGCACAGCAGAAGGCCTGGCCTTTGGGGTGGGGTGAGTTTGGTGAGAGGGACGTCCCTCTGGAAGCGATCAGTGATGGTGCCCACAGTGCGTCAGCTTGGGAATTGGCCAGCCCTGTTTTTCAGGGATGAGTGAGTTCTTTTCCAAGGTTGCTGAATTAGAAAGGGTTGTCTAAAGGAAAAGAAGTGTGGAGCACACAAATGAGTAAACAGGCCTGACTGAGGGAACTGAGTCTGAGTTTCTTGTTCCCTCCCTGCATGAAGAAATAAGGCAAAAAAAGCCCATTTCCAGGTTGCACCTTGAGTGCAAGGTTGAATTCCTCTGGAGTGAGTATTTCTCAGGAGGAGAGAGGAATTAAAAAGACAAATCTGCAGGATGGTCTGAGACTCTAAAGGAGAGACTTGAAACTTTTGAGGATTTGAGTATCCTCAGGGCAGATGGGTGGTGTCCCCTTCGTGGGGGCAGTGTCAGTCTCCTACTGAGACCTCTCTTTTTTCACAGAAAGAAAAAGGAAGGCAAAGGCCTCAAAGGTCCAGGGATCATGCACAAAGGAGGACTTCCAGGAGCTCATCCAACAAATGAAAGCTATGTTTGAAGATCTCCAGAAATTGCAGGAATCCTGTAAGTGTGATATTCAGCTGCTCAGAGAAGACCTGAACAAGGAACTAGGTGATCAGGGCCATTCCCAAGCAGACTTCCATCTCTGTGAACTCTAAAGCTGCTCTACAGGCAAACCACTCTGAGAACTCATCCTGCACAGCTTTTCAGAGGGGTTGGAGAAGGATGGACCAACAATTTTTTTTCCACACATTTACTGGGAATTTCTCATGTTGCAGCTTGTGCCTGTTACCTCTTACCTGATGAAGGCACATCTCCAAGAAGATCCTTTATGGGGAAAGAAGCGTGGCAAGGGCATTGAGCCCCAAACCAGTCCCCAAGTCTTACAGATATTGTTACCTGGGGTGGTGGTGGAGTCTCCATCCTTGGAGATATATTTAAAAGTCCCTGGATGAGGTTCTGGCCATGCAGCTCCAGGTGTCCCATCTGGGTTGGACCAGATGCTCTCTGGAGGTCCCTTGCAACCTCTCCTTGTCTGTGTTCCTGTGATTCTGTACAGGGCACGAGACATCTGAAACCACAACTTTCAGAATCTACAGAAAATCCCATCTGTCCCTAAATTCCCACTTCCAAGGG
>NW_020960704.1:1950-6446 GCF_003031625.1 Empidonax traillii | reverse complement strand
TTCTGGCCATGCAGCTCCAGGTGTCCCATCTGGGTTGGACCAGATGCTCTCTGGAGGTCCCTTGCAACCTCTCCTTGTCTGTGTTCCTGTGATTCTGTACAGGGCACGAGACATCTGAAACCACAACTTTCAGAATCTACAGAAAATCCCATCTGTCCCTAAATTCCCACTTCCAAGGGCCTCCAGCCAGTGCTTTGTTGTATTTCCACCCCAATGCACTCCCCCAGTCAGGTGTAGCTGGATCTGTACCCAATTCCTGTGTGTGTTTAATTTGCACTTCCTCTTGGCTCTTCAATCTTTTGCAGGTGTGCTGATAGAAAGTGCATCAGGAGACAAGGGCACTGATAGAGAGGCATAGACAGCTCCCAAGCTGGTGAAGTATTGATCAACAAAATTAAAGTCTGGCACTCGTTACATTTCTCTGGAGCTTGGCCCCCCAGCCCCTGCACTCCCTGGGTTTGCTGTGTTAGGAAGTGCTCGTGCTGCTGGAAGACTGAGATAATTTTTCTGGCTTTTCTCCCTCCTATGAGCTGGTTCCTCCTGTGCCAGGGCAGATCCATCGACTGCCCAGTTTCAACAAGTGAAGGGAACAGCAGCCAAAGTGCAACCCAGAGCAGAGCAGCTGAATTACCCAGTGAGCTCCACACAAAATCTGTGGGAAAGGTCCTGGTTTTTAAGTGGTTTTTGTGTGTATGGAGAGTCTGGGATGTACAGCAATGGGGGAACTATTTCACCTGGAGAATGAAGTGTTCCATTGCAACCCTGATTTTTCTGGGGCATGTTTACTACGCTCCCACTACCTGTCTTCTTTCCTGCTTCTGTTTTTAGTTAATGTTTATCGGTACAAGTGTAGAATTAGCGTGTTCCTCCTGAGGCAGAAACCTGAACTCTGAACATCTTGCTCCAGGTTTATTCTGGACACTTAGATGTGGGAACAAGCTGAGTCAGATGCACCTGCATTCAGTTCATTAGAGTCAAAAGGGAGTGTTTCAGCCTTGGAGCTGAGAAGTGTGGAGTGTGGCTACACCAGGTGCCGCAGGGCATTCTGGCAGTTGTAGTTCTAAGACTCTGTTGCACATGCTCACTTGAATGCTTGTATGGGATTGGCTTAGGGGATTACCTGTGTGACGTGGGATCATCTGAAACTACTATTTAACCTGTGACTTGTTTGAATAAAGAGACATTCGTTACACACCATACTGGTGTTCACCATGGTCCCTATGGGACTTATTTATTTATTTATTTATTATATTATTAACTCCAACAGAGAAGGAGTGTGTGAATCAAAACATTGAGTTTGCAAAAAGTCCTGGGAATTCTGGTTAACTGGATGGCAACAGCAGGTGCTGTTGACCCGAAGGGGTTAATAAAAGGGGAACACAGAGAGAGCTCTGTGGAGAATCCTGAAAACCGAATCCTGGTGTATGTGTAGGCTCATTTCTGCATCGTCTGTATTCAGTGACCCCGACATTTTCTGTGTGTTGTGGGACTTTTCAACGACCACAGCCCGACAGGGATAACGGAGTTAGATGTGCCTCAACAAAGTCTGCCTCCACTTGGATTCATTTGCCACACTAACACCTGTGTCTCATGTCCAGTTCTTAAAGCAGGTTTTATGAAAATAATGCATAAGATAGTGGAGAGAGAGGGAGAAAGACTGTTCCTGTTCCACTGAGTCTGTGTCTTGCCATCAGTTGTCATCTGACCATGGCAGGAATGTGTTTCATAAGAACTATGTGATTTAACAATACAAAGGCCTTAGTAAAAGTATTCCTCTCACACAGGTGCAAAACATCTCGAGGAGCATTTAGTTCTAGTCCAGTTCCCTGGACAATCTCAACTGTTCAGGTGTTTCCTGTCCATAAAACAAGGAAGAAATAAGCAAAGTAGGAAGAAGCATCTTCAGGCTCCAAGGGCAGAAGCAAAGTGAGCTGGTCCTTGCTGAACAACACTGTGCTGCTTTGCCCCATTCCCAAGGGCGAGGAATGATCAAGGGTGTCCTGGCAATCAACCTTGGGAGCCCCAGCCAAGTGTCCGTGTCTGTCTCCCCAGGGCAGGGAGTTTAGGTGCTCCAGTTCTCCTCAGGTGGATTCCCTGTCTAGGAGGGGCTTTGCTTCCACGGATCGGCAGGGGCTTCCCACGGGGTCACGGCCTCCTTTGGGCATCCCCTAAACCATTCCGGGCACATCGCCAGGGGTGGGACTCCTAAAGCATTGCGGGCACATCGCCAGGGGTGGGACTCCTAAACCATTCCGGGCACATCGCCAGGGCTGGGACCCCTAAACCATTGCGGACACATCGCCAGGGGCTGTTTCTCGTAAAGCATGTGGCTTTCAGAAAAGGGAGGTGGGATTGTGTGCAAGGGGCGGGGGGTGGGCAGGCACTCGGGGAGGTGGTGGCCGAGCTCGGACGCGGCTCCAGGCGGTGGGACCCGCTCGGTCCCGCCGGGGCTCGGGGTTCGCTGCGGGCGGAGGGGGCGGGAGGCGCCGCGGGGAGCGGGGCTGGCGGGCTCGGACCCCCGTGTCCCCCCCGTGTCCCCCCCGTGTCCCCCCCGTGTCCCCCCGTGTCCCCCCCGTGTCCCCCCGTGTCCCCTCCGCAGGGAGCGGCTGCCCGCGGGTTCCTCCTCCCCGCTGAGCCCCGGCGGGCTCGGAAGGAGCCGCTGCAGCAGCAGCGCTGCCTCGGCCCGGCTCCTCTCGGAAGGAGAGATGTGGCTGACCTACAGCAGGGCAGTGTTCGCGGCCAGCTGGGACCGAGCTTCGAGCCACCTGGGCTGGAGGGAGGCGTTGCTGCGCTGCAGACTGCCTGGGCAGGGGCTGCTGGGCACAATCCTGAGCCCGCTCGGGGCTACTGGTTCCTCCTCCTTGGGAGGCTGAGCCCGTTCTGCAGCTGCCCTGGGCCAGGAGCTTCCAGGCCACGGCACCTGCATGTCACGACGGGCACACGACAGGGAGCTTGTCCTCAGCAGCTGTAGAGCCAGAGGGGGCCGGGTCCGGGTCCTGAACTCCCTCTCGTCTCCCCAGGTGCTGCCGCAGCGTCACCGGGAGCAGGGACAGGGCAGGACTGAGCTGGCATCTCCCTCCTGAGCCCGGGTGTCCCGCAGGGCCGAGCCCAGCTGTGCCCTCTCATCATGGCCCATTCAATCTGCCCCGACAGTGGGGGTAAAACTGCACCCCAGGCTGAGCTGAACGAGGCTTTGTAACCATTTTTTATGCCTTGGGCACAAGATCTGGTTTGTCGTGGGCAGGCACTTGTCCCTCTGTAGTGAGTCAAGGGCAGGAGGGTGAATTCTGCTCTCTTGATGGGATTGCAGAGGATCCCTTGGGTTCCCAGGACAGATGGACCAGGATGGGAAAATAACCACAAGGTTATTTTCTGTGCAAATTCACTGGAAGTCCCCTGCTACCTGAATTGTCTTCTGCAAGGACGAGGGGGAGATGAGCAGCCTGAAAGCTTAAGAGAAGAAGGGGAGCTACTCCATGCTCTTCCCCATGACTGGGGGAGCACAGGGACATCCACATGTGGACACCAGTCCAAGGACAAGCAACTGAGTGAGGAACTCGGCCCTCAGTGCTGGGCAGATTCTGAGTTTGAGAGGTGAGACGTGGAACTGAGGCACAGACAGGCATCATTCTGCAGTCCCCCAGATCAGGTGAGTGAGAGGACCCTGCCCTGCCCCATGGCATGTCCCTGGGTAGTAGGATACTGGGGGTCACTGGGCAGTTCAGCCCAGCCTTTGCCACTGGGGACAACCCTCCCAGTGACGGGAGAGCATCCTGCTCCTCTCCTGCCCCTGCATCACAGCAAGGGCAGAGTGGTGGTGTCAGATCTAATGCAGAGCCACAGCTGGGCAGGGCATTCATCTCTTGATGCCCACAGTTGACAGAGGGTGGCTCAGGGGGTGCCCACAGTGTCTCAGGGTGGGCAGTACCTAGGGGAGCTGCAGGCTCTCAGCCTGTGCCTTTCTCCTCCCAGGCAGCAGGTCCAGCTCCCAGGCAGGCACAGCCACTGAAGGGCAGGGATTCCCTCCCTCCCACCCAAGGTCCCTCAGCACTGGGCCAAGGCTGCCCAGCTGCCCCACGAGGACATTGGGAGGTTCATCAGCTGGGATCTGTCTTGTGTCTGAGGTCATATCCTGCTCTCTGCTCCCACTCCTCTTCCCCAACAGCTTCCAGATGTTTTTGTAGGACCTCATGATAGGCTTGGTGAGCACATCGCTCCTCCTCCTGGCTGCAGCCACCCACTGTTCTGTGGTGGAAGGGGAGTGATTTGGGGATATGGAGAGGAACATTTGAGGCTGGAATTGCACTCTGATGCTGGCTGCTGCTATCTGAGCTGTGCTGCCTTAGGACAGCAGCATCCTCCCCTCCTTTCACAGGCAGCTGAGCCTCTCAGGCCTTTCCTTTGTAAAAGGAGGCAAGGAAAGCTGTTGAGAAGACAAAGACTTTCTCAAAGAGGTTCTTGTGCTTGAATGCCAAAGCCAGGAGGGAGAGACCAAA
>NW_020960704.1:0-1551 GCF_003031625.1 Empidonax traillii | reverse complement strand
CTGCTGCTATCTGAGCTGTGCTGCCTTAGGACAGCAGCATCCTCCCCTCCTTTCACAGGCAGCTGAGCCTCTCAGGCCTTTCCTTTGTAAAAGGAGGCAAGGAAAGCTGTTGAGAAGACAAAGACTTTCTCAAAGAGGTTCTTGTGCTTGAATGCCAAAGCCAGGAGGGAGAGACCAAATGCATCCCTGTCACAGGCACACATTGGCTCCCATCCCCTGGACACGAGAATGGAGTGTCTGAGCTGGCCTGAGTGGAACCAGCACAGCTCCTGCCCACTCTGGCTGTGCTCTGCTGCTGAGAGCTTGGGAGAGGCCAGGCTGGGAAATGGAATTCACTGTTTTAGAGGCTGGGCTTGGAAAATCCCTCTCTGAGTGAGGTGTGGAGTTTCAGCCCAGCATCCTCACTGTGTGGCCCAGAGAATGGAAAACAAGAGCTGGGCAGGATCTCTGCCTCCCTCCTCTGCCTTTTGTTTCCTTGCAGGGGCCTGCAGAGAGAGATGCCAAAGCTGAGCAGCAATCCCTGTGGGCTGTGGGGCTGTGGGGTGATGGAGATGGGGCATCCTGGGCCCCCTGGTAGGGCAGGGACCACTGGGGAAAAGAATCAAACCAAAACTGAAGGCAAAGGGCCCAGCTCCCTGCAGCTCTCCTGTATCCCAGGGCCAGAGGCTTGTGCAGGGCTTGCAGCCAGCAGGGGAAAGAAAGAGCTTTCCTTTTCCCTCTAAAGGCTCACGTGCAAGAGCTGAACAGCAGCACAACCTCTGTCCTGGTGAGGCCCTCCCCCAGCCAGCCCAGGGAGCTCCAGCACAGCCAGTGCCCAGGGAGAATCGCCCAGCCCGGCCTGTTCTCTCTGACAGAGCTCCTGAGCTGGGAAAATGGGGCTGGCAGGTCCAGGCTGGGCTTGCTTGGGCTTTGCTGGGCTGGGCAAGGGCTGGGAGCTGGGAGCATTGGGGCTGCTCCTCCAGCTCCTGCTCTCCCCGTGTTCTCCTCCTTTCCCTTCCCAACCCCACTTGCACCTCCCATGGCACGTGGGGTTTACAGACATCCCTGTAACTCCCAGCAGGTTTGTCCCTGTGTTCAGGAATCTGCCCTGAGCCAACCCCTGGAGTCGTCTGCACCAGTTCTGGTGGGGATTGCCAGCACTTAGCTTGGCAGGGCAACCCCTCCCCACAAGCCCTGGCCATGCCAACATGGCCACACCCAGTCCTTCCACCAGGCCCAGGCCCATCACAAATGTGTTCTGGATGCCTTGATCCCAAAGCATCTTTGTGACTGGCACATGTATTGACAATTTCTGATGGATAAATCCAGGTCCAATCTATTCCCTGGATTGGACATGGAGACGTGAGCCCCTTGAGTGAAGACATCTCCATGCCCTGTGTCCAAAGGAAGCTGTGTGTCCATAAACCACGGGATCCAGCTGCGGGTGTGCTCTTCTCTGTGCCCACCCCGATGCTCCCCTGGCTGCACAGGCACACAGGGGCAGAGGCCCTGCTGTGCTCAGGGCTCTGGGGGTGTGCAATGCTCAGGTGCTTCTGCTCCTGGGGAGAACAA
>NW_020960703.1:0-8070 GCF_003031625.1 Empidonax traillii | reverse complement strand
GAAAAAAGATACAGCGTGGGATGAGGATGATAAACAAGTTAGTTGGTTCTTCTTCCTAAAATCCACCAATATTTCATTTTCAACACAAGGTACTGACATTCACACACATGCTAAGGTAAGCAGAGTAACTTAGAGAGCCGTTTTTCATGTAGCAAATACCAATGCATCAGGTTGATGCGTTGTGTTCAGGTTTCCCTTGTAATCATAGTGGCTGGAAACTAACTTTTTAATAAATGAAGGAAGATCTGAACAGATTTTATACCAAAGGTGAATGCCATATTTCAGGGTCACAGAAGTCATGCAGTATGCACAGGTGTGACATGAGAAACCTGGCTGATTCCTCTCCAGGCCTTTTGGGAATTACAGCCTTCCCCATTAGGAAAGCTGAGCTCAGGATCTAGGAGGAAAGATAGATCACCAGAACAACAGACCTCAGCAGAGTGTCTGTACATTAGTGGCACAAGGTACCACAGGCAAAGCAGCTCTTCTCACCCCTGTGGTGATAGTGTCCCTGTTTGTAGGGTGTCTGCAGAGCTCTTAGTCTGCAGAGACTTTCTTCAGCACTCAGTCTGTGTCCCCAGCTCCAGCTGTGGTCCCAAGTATTGTTACTCTGGGTTTGGGCTTTTCAGCACCCCCTTTGACAAGGCACAACACTGCAGTTCTTTGATAACATAGCTCCAGTCAATCCCTCATGCACTGTAAAGTATATCAGAAGAAAATGCAATTCTTTTCTATTACTTGGCCTGCATCAAGAGTTTTACAGGAGTGCTTACTGTGGTTTCCCCTCCTGCTTCCTAATAAAGACACAAAACAATTATTTTTTTTCAGATGAAATCAACTCTTGCTTTTAATTGCCATTCTGCATCTTGTAGAATCGTTTCCTGACATATATAGGGTTTGGTTTTGATCCCCTAGAGACACTCAGGAAATTTCAGCTACATCTTGAGTTAAATCTGACCTAAAATGTGGTGTCAGCTCTCACACACTGAAGCGTGTTAAAAATATGAAAACACAGTCTGAATCATGAAGAACCAAATGACTCTGATTCCAGGATTATGATTCTAGCCGGAAAAAATGAGAGTCAGCAAACTAAAGACTCAAAATGATGCTTTGGCTTTGATGCATTTTCAGGGTACCTTGAAAAGGAAGAAGAAATAACTAAACGCCCCAGCTGATAAGAGTATGGCAAGGAGGTACAGTATAGTTTATTGCTAGTGATAAAATAGCGATGGTATCAATAGCAATAGTACCAAGAGTTTATTGCTACAATAGAATGCTCCTTGTTGAACTTCCTGCAGTGAAAAAGGAGTTTTTATTTGATGAACTTTAATCTGTAAAAATACCTTACTACTCCTGTGCACACTGGAGTGGAACAAATAAGGGTAAATATGCTAGTTAAGGAGAAGATAAAGGACATCAGCTTGTTTAGTCTAGCAAAATAAGGACAAGTTAGTGGAGTGGAGATACAATTACTGTAAGTAAATACATTGGGCCATAACACTAGGAAAGGAAGAGAATACTTAAGCTAAAGGATGTTAGCTTACTAAAAATAGGTAAGAACTGGTCAGGAACACATCTGTGCAGAAAATCAGATTTCCAGACCCCAGAGGGAGGAGAATTTGGAACAGTCTTCTTCTAGAATCAAAATCCCTCACTAGTTTTAAAAGGAAACTGGATATGTTCGTGAAAACAGTACCTGTGATGCCCATGGAATATGCCTAATTGCACAGAAGATACTGTCTGCTCTGATATTTTTATGTTCAGCCCCTTCTTTTAAATGCAGCATTAAAAAAAATCAGAAAGTATGCAGGTAAGTTATGCACCTTGGGATGCCTTTGCTGTACAATTACAGGGCAGTAAGTCCACCTCTTGCGCATCCGTCAGTGGGAGTTTAAACACGTCCTTTCTCGAGCTTAGAATTTTTATTAGTCAAACTAAGCTAAAACAAATTTTCAACAAGTGAAAAAAAGTTACTTGTTTCTCCCCACGTTGAATTTTTGTTTCTCTTTATGCTGTATTTTGTTCTCAAAGGAGAGAAGCCAGGAGTGTACTCCCTTGGTAGGAAGGACAAAAGGGAGACATTCATCACTGTGGAAATTACCTTACTGAGTTGCTCCAAGACAGTATAGTTCTACATCTATCAATTGCAAAGATTAAGTTATTAATACTCTTTTATGGGAGCATAAGCAATCCCTCCTAGTATCCTTAGGCAGCAACAAGTGTGAGAAAAAAAATACCTAATTTAATGGGCATTGGTGAATCTGAAGGGCAGAAGAGTAAATGGGGAATCAGGCCTGCCAAGCTTTTGCTACCTCAAACTACTGAGGTAAACTGCCTCTTGCGTTTTTCTGCTGCCAGCATGATTCCTCAGGCATCAGCTCCAGTGAGATTATTAGCCTGAACAAGGTATCCCTTCAGCAGAATTAAGTCATAGTCTCCAAACATTCAGACATTATGACTCAGGCCTCATAGAGGCAAAAGTTTTATCTTTAAAAGGCCTTTGATTTGTTAAGCATGTGTGTGTCTAATCTGATAAAACTTTAAATGCTGTTTTACCAGTCTTTTGCATAAAAGATCAGGGCAGATTAGGATATGCCTAATCCTTGGTGTGAAATTCTGACAATGCTGCAGGCAGTGGGAGCTCTTTGAATGACTTCAATAACTTCTTTCGCTTTCATCTCAGGAACTCTTGCAACTGGTGAATAAAAGTCTCATTTCTGAATTACAGAGGAAAATTAGTTCTCTTCCTTTGTAATTGAAGAAACTAGTGACCAAAGGATCAGTTTGAAAGAAATTTTTACCTACTACAAAAACTGGGAGGGAAATGCAGTTTCTCACCTGTTATTAAAATTAAATTAAATTACCTAAGACATTGTTTCGTAGATCCTATGGAAGCAAGGTACATTTGGAGTTTATTAAGACAAGAAAACAAGCAATCCAGAATATGTTTCTTTGATAAATAGGATGATATTTTGACTAATTTTTTATATGTCTGTTGAACTACCTTGCTTCATTAGCCAGTGGGCTGCCTCTCCCATGAAAGCTCTGTTAATTAATGCAAGCTCACTGAAAGCCTCAGATCTGTTCTGTAGCCAAGCTTGATGGTAATGTGAATATTCACATCCCAGAGCAGTGCTTCTCTTCTGCTTCTTCAGTGCTGCAAAAGAGACAGTAACAAATGAACACCTCTGTGCAGTGGGATCTAGAGAGAAATCTCTTCAGGTTGAAAAGGGTGGGACGCCAGAAGCTGGAGATAAAGATCAGCGTGAAGTAAGCAGCCTGAGCACCTGCCTTTGTTCACCAGTGGCAGTATGGGACACTTCTGAAGATCTTCATGTGTAAGAGGAAGATACGGCCTTTGGAGTAACTGGATGGAGTATCTCAGATATTTATACTTGTCTTTTTAGTTCAAACAAGCAAGCACTTCTACAGGACACAAGGGCTGTAACGGTTTGGTTTTGATAGTAAATCAGTTCCACAAATCCCCGATGATTCAAATGAAAACTAGTGACAGAAAAGAAACAGCTTTTGAAAGTTATGCCAAGGTCTCCATAGCTGTTTGAGGTAGATGACCTTCCTGTGAGCCACCAGAGCATTAGAGCATCCAAGGGCAAAGCCACATGGGAATGATGTCTTGGATGCAAAGTTAAACACGATGACTGCCAAAACATGTTCCAAAGACCAGTATCTGTTACTACAAAGGCTTATGCAGTTTTAAAGAAGGATGTGGAATGCAAATTATTTTCACTAGGTGCTGGTAGGATCTGGTGAAGTTCTGGTCACATCTGTCTGAGACATAAATTTGGCTGGCAAGACTACGGGATGGGTCTGTTACTGCAAAATGAGGTGTTGGTAGATAGTTTCAAGGTAAATGTATGGGAATAAGTCATCAGCAGGACAAAGACAACCTCCCAGGTGGAGCAGAGATAAAAAAAACCAAATTGATTTAGTGTTGGGGCAGGATCCAATGGCAATTCTGAGCCTCTCTCTCTCTGGCTCAGGGTGATTGACCACCACAGTGGCAGGTTCTGCTGGTAAAGACCAAAGCAGAAAGCTCCTTTTGAAGATCTGGCTACCTTTGAGGTGTTGAGAGATGTTTAGTTGTTTTTGACCTTCTGAGGTTGCAAAAAGCAGAAGAAAAAGGTGGAGGGGAATTCTGTCTTAAATGTGGACACTGGAGACTGATCAAAACAGATCACAGAAAAGCATACTAGGAGCTGCCTGAGAGAAACTGAGGAATTGCGAAGGAGAATAGAACACCCATGGCACTGCTATACAGGTTTTGGCAAGGCAAAGTGTCTGATCTTGACCCATGGTATGCACACATACCCACAGTAAAGTGCACATTGACAGTGTCTCAAAAAATAATCCTAGTTTTCTAATTGATGTTTTAAGATATGATTAAAATATGTTTTAAACATATACTATTAAAGTACAAATGACATCATGAGTTTTAAGCTACAGTTGCCATTTGAACATTTCTTCTCCAATAAAAGAATTGTTCTCTATATATTTGTACCACTGCTGAAGGTGGGCATCACTAGTTGCTATTATGGACACAGAAAATGAGGGAAGAGAGCAATTATTTTCTGAAAATTATCGCTTTTATGTAGTTACATATTTATTTTCAACACTTTGAATTTTAAAAAAATATAATTATATTGACCAGCATTATCTTATTTTAGAAATAGCCATCTGACTACTGCAAATTTTATTATAATAACATGTTCTTCTGTGAGTCTTTTCACAGTGTATTTTGTCAGGAATCAGAATCTATGGGATTTTACAGCTGGGCTGATATGAAAGATCCCTCCAAACCTTACAAGACATGAACTTGTTGTGGATGTCCCATCCCTGGCAGTGTTCAAGGCCAGGTTGGATGGGGCATTGAGCAATGCAGTCTAGTGGGAGGTGTCCCTGCCCATGGTAGAGGTGGATTGGAACTAAATAATCTTTCAGGTCCTTTCCAACCCAAACCATTCTCTGCTTCTATGAATAGCTCAGCCTGAATACTGAAACTGTGGTCTGCTTTTTCGGAAGTGTTGCTGTGCTGACTCAGTTTATCCAGTAACCAGTTGCCAAGCTAAAGTGTCCACATATCTGCAAGTGAATACAATACTTTTTCTACTTTGCCCCAGATTTCTACATACTGTTGTGCAGCTACTACATCCTTCCATGAAGCTGGCTTTCCAGCAGGTTTCAGTGCAATGTTTCAAGCCTATACTGTGTTCAAACACTGTGTGACCCTTCAGAATTGAAAGTGCCACTTAAGATTACCAGCCTGCTTGCACATCCATGATAGCCATTCAAATAATTTTCTTAGACCACTCTTACTCCTGTTCCCTGAGCTTACAAACCAACTAGAGTGTGTTATACTTAGAAATGAAGGAAAGAAACACTATGAACAGCAACTGGCAGAGCTCCTCCTTATTTTCTAGACTGGTTTGTTCATAAATAACCTGAAATCAGATACCACTTTAATAAGTGACAGATTTTTCGCTTGCAAACATCAGGACAGAGTGAGCAGAAGGGGTTGCCATGCCCTGCCTCACCAGGACACTACTGCTAGAGGAGCTGTAGGAAGCTGCTCAGGGAGCATTCGCACAGGGTTACTCCCCACCCCATGAACAGGGGCCCACCACTGACTGCATGGAGTCTCTGTGCACCTGCTCCTCCTGCCCTGTGACTTTGACCACCTGAAGAAGTGGAACTGCTGCCTGGTGTGTACCTGTGTTTCTACAGGATGCCAGTAGAGGGCAAGGATGACTTTAAGCTCGATGTGAAAAAATCACACAGGTTGCCCTGCAGAGCAGAAAAATTGCATCAGTTAAGGGAAAAGGCAAAACCGAATGGTAGTATGGGAAAAAGAGGTGCCCCCAGGACTGCTTTCTTAGCTCTTTCTCCTGCCTTGTGAGCACAAGTTTCCGTGCGGCACAGCAAAGTGCTGTGAGTCACGGTGGTGAGCCCCACGCTGCAGCAGGAGCAGTGCAGGACTCCAGCACAGGGACCTGCCTGTCCTCAGCAAGACAAATGTGCCCCTGCCTGGCTGAGGTGCTGTCAGTCCCCATCATGCCTAGGAAAGGGACAGGCCTGACTGCTGCCCCTGTTGTGAACAGAGGTTGCTCTGTTACACTGGCCCAACCCTCACTTCTTCGTCATCTTCCTCTCTGTCTTTCCAGAACAGCTGCTTAACATGGGCTACAAGGAAGAGTCTTCTGTTGGTATCATGTGGAACCTTGAGGCAGCTGAATATTTCCGATTTCTTTACCAGGAAAGCTTAAATACAAGAGTAAAGAAGGTTTTTTTTGCTTTATTCTGGGGAAATGGAATTAGCGATAATAAAAACAATCTTTAAAGGTCTTGCAATTAAATAATCCAAGAAATAAGGACTCAGAAATGTAGGTCTTATTTAGATCCTTTCCCTGAGCTGAATAGAACATGATTTATGGCAATAAGTATTTCAGATAATGTCTAATATACCTTAATAAAGCAGCTTCTGTTTATTTTGTGCTGCAATTTCAAATCATGTCTTCTCTACAAGCAAGTCCTATGTGTCTGAGAACATTATTTATTCTTCTGCTCCAGAAACAGAAATAGTGTAACATTTTGTAAATTTGAAGGAATCTGTCTCAGGAGCTGATGTAACACCTTTCAAAAAAGAAAAAAGAAAAAAAGAAAAAAGAAAAAAAAAGGAAGTAAAAAAAAGAGAAGAGAAGAGAAGAGAAGAGAAGAGAAGAGAAGAGAAGAGAAGAGAAGAGAAGAGAAGAGAAGAGAAGAGAAGAGAAGAGAAGAGAAGAGAAGAGAAGAGAAGAGAAGAGAAGAGAAGAGAAGAGAAGAGAAGAGAAGAGAAGAGAAGAGAAGAGAAGAGAAGAGAAGAGAAACCCCAGTGATAGAAATGGAAGTGAAGTAAATAAGCTTTTTGCTCTTTTTCCTGAGAGAACTTCATAAAACTCTCCAGTCAGAGGTTTTGCCAGTTCTCTCACCCATGAAGGGAGAGATGTTCCTCAGAGACACCAGTTCTTGCTTTTTAGCTGTGACTGTGCAAAGCATCTGTGCTGCTCTGGAGGGCAAAGACTTTCACAGAATTTCTTACCTCTTTTTCCATCACTTCTATTAAGAACTGTGGGAGCCCCCGGTGGTGTAGAGGAAAACACACTGCACTGTCACTGCAGAGACCCGGGTTTGATTCCCGGTCAGGGCCCCTCCCCGGGCAGATGGAGCTCGTTAGCCCTGTAAGGCAATCCATCTACATCCTGAGGACCTCGTTGCCACTGTCCAAGCTCGCTTGGCCCCGGCAGATGAACCTCAGGATTAAAGGGTGGGCTCAGTTCCGCGCACACTGTGTCTCACCTAAAAAATCCAATGTGCAGGCTGGAAGGTGGAAAGACCTTCCCCGGTTCTTCGTTCGCGAAGAGACTGGCCACACACAATTAAGAACTGAGGTAAACGAACAGAGACTTGTTACACAGAAATGAAAGGCCACTGAATTTAGAATCCAGAGGACTATAATCAAGAGATAACTTCTATAACTTTACATGTATGACAACTAATGTACTGTACAATCACTTCATCCAAGTAACAAAAATCCATACATGTGGTTGAAAAGCAATAGAAGATAAATAAGGAGTGAGAGGAAAAGCTAGGCAAGGCAAACACACTGTTTAAGGAGAAACTGTTGAAAAGAAAAAAAAAATCATTGCTTCTTTCAAGTAGAAAAACAGATGGAATACACTGGCCTAGACACAGCAAACTGCCTTAACACCATTATGTCCGAACACTTTAAAGGATAGCCAGATAATGAACTAGCAGATCCCATATTGCATCATTCTCCAATGACCTTGACAACTATGGAAGCTCAGGAAATAGAGATTATATAGAGTCTCCCTGTCTTTTTATTATTTACATGAGTTCATTCTTTTTTATGTTAGTACATTCTAGCCATGTTAGGGCAGCCAGTTAATCTTGGTAAGTGGAAGAGAGTGTGTTATTTCTACAATGTGCACAAAGTATTGCATCTGACTTATGGCAGAGACTCATTGTGCTGAGTAACCCTAACTATACAATATAGGG
>NW_020960702.1:5674-8073 GCF_003031625.1 Empidonax traillii | reverse complement strand
CAGAGCTCCTGTCTGCAGGCTGGGGCCTTGGCAAACCAAACATGCACACAGTGTTTGGGTTACTGTGCCTGCAGTTTAAAATATCTAAGAGAATCAATTTTCAAAACTCTTGTTCAGAGCTAAAATTCTCTTAACTCTCAGGCTTCACCAGATAAATCACTTCGACATTTCCTTATGTGTAATTTAGTTTTCTTGTAATGTAGTTTTCTTGTGTGTAATTTAGTACCACAGCTGTCCCAGTGTATTAAAATAAACGTGCTTTTGTGAACTGTATCTCAGTGTACAATTTTGATAGGTTAGGCAGATGACATTACAAAGAACAGTTCTGAAC
Organism: Empidonax traillii; assembly: GCF_003031625.1. Classification (NCBI taxonomy): domain Eukaryota; kingdom Metazoa; phylum Chordata; class Aves; order Passeriformes; family Tyrannidae; genus Empidonax; species Empidonax traillii. The sequence continues at coordinate 7,742 of NW_020960702.1, read as the reverse complement.
AGTAAGTGCTATTTATTATTTAACAGTATCTTTGTAAACTGTTCACAGCTGTAGTAACAACTTTTATTTTTGCAGATTGAAAACGATTTTTACTTAGCACAGTTTGTCTCTAAGTGGTCTGAGCTTTCCTTTTATTATCTGAGTGAGCATTCATGTAGATTTGTGAAATGTGCTTTTATCTGAAAACGGATGTAGCAGCTGAGTATTTCAAACAAAACATACACAGCTTGGATATGCATATCTAAAAAAATCCCCTTGCAGTCAGTGATTCTGTGTGCAGATAGGCTGCAGGATCAGATGAAGATGTAAAAGTTACTTGAGTTGAATATAAACTGCCATAAATTGTTCATTTATCTTATCATCATGCTTCAAGGCAGAAAATACACTTTTGTTAGTAAATGTAATAGAAACTTTTAAACATTCAGTCCAGGTTGTTGTTTTTAGATTCCTTTATACACTTCTACTTACCAATTGTCATTATATAATTACCCAAAAGTGCAGTAGATGTTGCACAAAAGGGCTCCACTCACTTATTCTGGGAGGCAGGTTAATCTGGTGTCTAACAATTGTGCCTAAATAAAGATTTCAATAAGGATATGTTTGTCCAACAGATACTTTAATTATATATCCACAGTATGTGCGTGAGAGAACCTAAAAGGAACCCCCTGCACATGTTAAGGACAGAAGCATTTTACTCCCCAGGCTACAAAACAGTAGTAGAAGCACCTTGGTCAGAGCCAGTGCCACAGCTCAGGGGATATCGCCAGTGTGTGAAAAGTTCCTGCAGTGTTCAAAGTTTTTTGTTCAATAAAATTCTAAATTATTCTTATGAACAGCAGGATCAGAAAAGGAAAGTAGCAGGTGAGCAAGTCGGTCTAGTTTGGTCATTCCCGGTAAACGTTTCAAGGGATCTGAGCTACATCAGAGCTACTGGGACATGAAGATGCCATTTCAAGGCTGGAACTTGAGGATCAAATGGAAGATAAACAGTTAAAACTGCTGCTGATGAGGAGAAGGAGAAATTTCACACCCAAACAAAGACAGGCTGAATGCTGAGGATCCCCCCGGGCTGCCTTTCCAAGGGACAGGTCTCTGCTTGCACTTCTCTCACACTGGAGGGACTTGGTTTCAGGCTTTTATTTCCAAGGTAAACTTTCTATAGCGATCCCCAAACCAAGCTCAGGGGGCAGGTTTGGTGACCCACTCCCTCCCTCCCGCAGTTCCTTTATAGCCCCACCCTCCAGTCTTTCATTCTTAAAACTGCGGTACTGAGGAGAAAGTGCTTTGGAGTCTTTTAGCTGAAACAGATCCCTGTGTAAGCAAAGTCAGGTGTTACAAATTACAGCTTTCAGACTATTGTTACAATAATTGTCGGGAGGGAACTCCGCTTTTACCCCACACGTTATTGTGCTGCCTTTTCTCCGCCGTGATCGAGTTTCTGATAATCTATTTGCTTCATTTCACAAGCGTTAATCACAGTGCTTGCAGTTGGAGGGACCATCCCTGTCTTGTCCTTGACATTTGAAAAAGCCTTACTATGGCACCTGAGTGATTTATCTTAGACGGAAGTGCCTCTAAAAGTCAGATCTGCTCATCACTGTTAATGCCTGTTAATTTGACACCTCTTTTTCTCTTGGTTTGAAAAAATTCTGCATTACTCTATTTCTTTTTCAGTACAGTTCTCACTGGGGGGGTCCAAGATGGCGGGCGGGCAGGCAGCCACGCGCTCGGCGCGCTCCTGCAATTGAGTGGTGGGTGGTGTGGGACCCGCTCCGGCTACTGTGCCTCGTCGCTGCCCTGCATGCATGGGAGATGGTGCTGCGCCGATCTGTGCAGTCGACCTCGTGGAGAAGCCATCGGGAGCTCTGTCTCGACGTCGGAGCGGCGGAGCGGTTGGCGAATGGCCGGTGGCCATGCGGGGCCGGGCCGCGGGACGGGGCCGCGCTGGGTCGGGCCGGGCGGGTGCAGGGGGGGGCCGAGGGGGGGCCGTACTGTCCCGGGGGTCCCCCAGATCGTCCGGGGGAGGGGGGGATGGATGGCCCCGTTCAGAGTGGGGGGAAACCCCCAG
>NW_020960702.1:0-4072 GCF_003031625.1 Empidonax traillii | reverse complement strand
GGACGTCCTGAGCGCCGCTCTGCTCTAATTGCCCATGAACTGTCACGTCTCAACATTGACATCGCTGCTCTCAGTGAAGTTCGTCTTCATGAGGAAGGCAGTCTTAGAGAACATGGTGCCGGTTATACACTCTACTGGTCAGGTAAACCCAGATCTGAAAGGCATCTCTCAGGTGTGGGCTTCATGATTGAAAACTCCATTGCCTCTAAACTTGAAAATCTACCGACTGGTCATTCTGATCGTCACACCATCTATAACGCTGCTGCTGCTTTTGAGAACACACGCAGGATCACTCTCGAGGAGAAAAGACAACGCAGAAAGAATCACGTCTTGTCGATATCACCTGGGGAGTCTTTCTGCTGTACGTTCTGCAACCGGACTTGTCTATCTCGCATTGGCCTTTTTAGCCATCAGCGTGCTTGTAGCAAGCGTGGGTAGAGCCCCTCTCAAATCTTCGTTCGCGAAGCCCAGCCATGACAGTTCTCACTGATGTTGACAGATGGGAAGCCCAAGAGATCAAAATAAGATAGTGAAGGACCAAATTGAAAATGGTAAATCAGGTCTTGCTTTTGGAAGAACTATATTTTATTACTTGAGGTGTAGGGCCAAGAGTTGGACTTGATGGTCCTTGTGGGTCCCTTCCATCTCAGCATATTCTGTGAAATTTATTGCTTATTAGAGAGTTCTGAGTTCTCATTACAGAGTGATTGTGGAGAGATAAGTTTTAATGTAGTCTTCATTTCCCTTGGAAGTTGTCTAAAATATCATAACACCTGCTATATTGAAGTTGAAATGTCTTTTGTTTCAAAAATTATTTAATTATCATGATTATAATATTATTTTTTGCATTATACTGGCATAAAACCCCCATCTTTTGTGATCACAGTTCTATGATATGTTTTAATGCACACAATGAGAAAAATGTCTATATGCCAAATATTTTACATGAAAATAAAGAAGACAGTAAGAAAACCAGTGAAAACTGTTGTTATCCTGACTCTACAAAAAAGAAAGTGGGGCATGGTGTTTTGGAGTCCTTCAAGAACTATTAGCAGCAGGAACAGCTCATGTGTTAGTTCAGCACTTTAACTGCAAAATATCTGTCCTGTTATTGTTGGATGGTGAGGTTTGAAAAGCAGCCATTTAATTTGCTGGGTTTTAACTAAGTTTTTGTAGCCCTGTTATTATTTGTGGTAGCTTCTGTAAGGGGTATAATTGCAGTGTGCTCAGCACTCAGGTCCTGCTGCCAAACTCTTTGTTGGTCTGGTCAGCTCCAGCAGGTCAGTGGAGCTTTGATCTGACTTCATGTGTAAAAGCTCAGCAATGTTTGCCTGCCTTTGTGAAGTAATTTAGGATCCTTTTGGTGAAAAGCACTCATTAAGAGTGAAGTGGACAATGTTATGGTTCCTTTTCAGGAAAAAATTGTACAGTGATAATTATAGAGTAGGTGAGAGATTTATCTTTTTTTTTTTCTTTTTTGGAAGGAGTAAAAACAGAAGTTGGCTTCTAGTTTTTAGTGTCACACCAGAGCGTGGCTGATGTGCTCTGTGCTGGTGCTTCGCGTGGCTTCACTAGCAGGATGAAAGGCTCTCTGTGTCCCCATCCAGTGCTGCTGCAGCCTGCACCAGCCTGCACCACGTGGCATTAATTGCATCTTCACAGCTTGTTTGGGTCAGGGTTGTCTCTCCTTGTGGAAAGTCAGTGGGAGTAACAAGCTGTTGACAGTCACCAAGTCAGTGCAGCTCTGAAGGCTTGTAAGGCTGCCATGTCCTTTAGTGCTCAGTCTGAATTAAAACCTGCAACTACACCTAAGACAGAAACCTGTCAGAGGAACAGCCAAGGAAAGCTGAGGTGTCTTGGTGCTCGAAGCATGTTTGTGGTTTTTTTTCCTCCCTCTATTGTCATTCTGCTGTTGATATAGAAAACAGGGCATTCGAAAAGGTAAACACTTGTCTTTTCTCATCTTGCAGGCCGAAACAACAGCAACAGAACAATTTTTCCTTGTTTCCTTCCACCAGGGGCTGGAATTTCAGAGGGGTAAGTTTAGTGTTGTTTTGTTCACACTCAATAACATTCTCACCTCCTTCATTTTGTTGCAGTGTAACTTTATGGTTAAAGCATGATCTCTGAGGACTAAAATCATGGCAAAACGACTGGACTCAAACTTTTCGTTTTGTGCCCCCCTAAAAGGTTTTCTAAAAAATACCAGCTGTTAGGTTGTTGTTTTTTTTCTTAAATATGATTGACTGTATTGTTATGAGGGGTGTGAGAGACAATTTAAAGTAGGTTACCCTACAGTGTCATTAAAAAAAAAAGGGTGTATTTTCATATCTGAAAATAAATAATGAAAACTGAACCAATATCTATAGTTTAAGCGCTCTCTTACTGTAATATATATATTTGTAAAGTTTTCTTATTGAAAGTTTGTATACTTGAATTTTTCAGAAGTACGGTTGGAGAATCATAATAAAAATGACAGGAGTCTCTTAAAAGGCAGAAGGGAATAGATTTTATTTCTGTTTGGTTGGCTAAGCAAGGAAATACAGAAGCATGTGGGTTCCCACAATAACTGACTGAAAAGATTCCTGAAAAAGCGAAGCAAGTGACACTGAGAACCCTGATATTTGCTGGTGTTTTTATTGTTTGCTTCAGGCTTCAGAGAGCTGCTTCTTGCCTAGGTTAACTCGTTCAGAGAGGCATGTTGTCCCCTCTGTGTTCCCTGTGACCTGTGAAACCTCGTACAGCATTTGTTGGAAACCCTGATGGTGGTGGTGTTCAATGGCAGGGGTGTGTTTGCCACGTGTGTAAGAGCTGTAGGCTGGCATATAGTCTAGGACAGGTTGTCACTGCATGTTGTATCTAAGTCATAGTTATCTTTTGGTTAAAGGAAAGGCTTTTTTGCCTTGCCAACTTCTTTTGGTATAATAAATAGTATGTTACCATTACCTGTAATTTGGACTGACTTGTGCTCAGGAGAGCATATAAATTTGTTTTCTCTGAGCTTCTTCCAACAAAACATTTAAGTAGACAGACATAAGTGCTTTGCTGAAAGGGTAAATGACATTGACAGGCTTACTGGTCTGGGCTGCTCAAAATATTTTTTACAGTATCTGGTACTGGCTCTTGCATTCTAATTTGGTGTTTTAAATAGAGCATCCTCTGTCATTGACTGTAAGGGAAGAACCTGTATCATTTGTTCACTTGATCTGTTTGGATGATGAAACCAAGATAGGTGAGCGCTGGAAAAGATGTCTCAGTGTCTGTTGATGTTTGCAGTGTCTGAGCATTAACTCTACTTTGATGGATGGAAAAATCCTGTTGTGAAAAACCCAGTGAGCAGACTTAAAGTAACGAAGGTTTTCATAGAGATGGTGAATGATAAAAGGTTGGCTTTGATGTCTTTGCTCCAACAGGACTAAAACCTTATTGGGTAAAAGAACTAAGTTCATGTTGACAGTGGAGCAGAGCCACACTTGAGTATGACAAACACAACTCTCGAGCTGACTTACACATAGCTTTGCTTTTTTCAACTTCTGTGCTATTTCTATAGTACATAATATAGAACATCAGGACAATGCAATACAGGGTCATTTTAACAGTCACAGAACATAAAAAAAAAATCAAGTGACTAAGCACCAAACTGCAACACTGTGTTCATCTACCTGTCCTCACTTTGCAGCCAACTGACTGATTTGGAAGGTCTCTGTATCACGCTGATAAGGGCACATGTTAAAGCATCTTTGAACAGACACCAACGTAAACCTCAAAGGAAGATAAGGAAGGCCCGGATGCTACACATTTACCAGAGAAACTCCTCTGCACTTCTTTTCCTCTCCTTACTTAAATTTATCAGAAGCAGCTTATTTCCATCCTGAGCAGCTCTCTTGAGCCCCATGGTTAGAGATCATATTGAATTTTCTCAGTTGAGATCATGTGTTTCTACCAATGCTGTCATTTTTACATAGTGGTAGCAGTTACTTCCAGAACTTTGGACAGTATTTAGGTATCAGTGGGGAGAAGGGAGTTTCTTTTCTTTTTCCTTTTTTTTTTTTTTTTAAACTAAACAAATCAA
>NW_020960701.1:0-8076 GCF_003031625.1 Empidonax traillii | reverse complement strand
ATTGCCTCATGGGTCAGTAATTGGTTGGGTTTTGTTTAGATTGTGAAGTGTGTAAAAGGCATCTATTGTGCATTGTTCCTTGGAATGTTTAATTTATAGTACTTTATGAAGTTGATATATTTGTATGAATTTTCAGTAGCAGTATAGGTTAAATACAATTACTGACCACATAGATGTTTTTGTATTTTGTAATGTGTGTTGTCTGCATGAATATGTTTTGATGGTGTTTGTCTTATGCAGGGTTTGAGAAACAAACCAAAGAAAACAGGACACGTGAAACCAGACCTCATAGATGTTGATCTTGTAAGAGGTAGGTCTGAGCTAGAAAAAGCTGAATTTCTCAGTATAAAAATAACAGCCATCCTGTGTTTTTATAACAAGAGTATATTAGTAAGTTTAAAATAACCCCAAGCAAACCAAAACACAGCAACCCTATATAACACTTCTCCAAAGTAGATGGATAGGAAATAGTGGTAAATTATGAAGTCTAGATTAAATTGAAGGCTTTAGAATTTGATCTAAATTTTGATGTATAGAGTTAGATTTTGAAAAGAAAAACAACAAAAAACCCAAAGTTATTAGTTCAGAAATCTCCTATTGCCATGCATTCAAACTTCTTCCAAATCTTCTGACATCTAGAGGAAAGGTTAGGTAGAAGTTTTTGCAGAATAAAAATTGTACAGGCCATGATTGTTTCTTGCCTGTTTTAAATAACGAAACAGCAATAGAAGGTTAGATAATATAAGATTTTTCTAAAAACCTTTATTTAGTCTAATTTACTTTTATCTTTATGTCATTTCCCTCACACCTCGTGAAGGTTAGGGAAAACATTATTTAGCATTTTTATCCATGAGCCCAGCACGCAGCACACTCTCCTGCATCCACTCCAGGTAGCCAGGTAGCTCTGGATAGTGGCTATTAATGCATGACCAGTCCTTTTTATCCCATTACTCCTCAACTTCCCCACCTCTCCAAATTACCTAAACCCCTCCTTTCTCCCACCCCTGGTTTCTTTCTGTCACTTCCTATAGTAAGTCTGTGCAATCTGAGCTGCTTTTCCCCTGCATCCCTCAGTGAGTCCCTCAGTGAGTCCCACCTGCCCTGGCAGCATCTCCTTCTCCTCTGAAAGGTGACTTGGAGAGCTGTTCCCAAAGACTCATTGTGAGTGTTTCACACCTGGACGGTGAGGTCAATGGCTCTTCTTGGACAGCCCTGGGAGGGGCCTGGTCATGGTGTTCATTCCATGGTTTGGATTCCCACCTGCTTTTTCTGCCTCTGTCCTAGTCTGGGCTTGGGGGGATGGGCCTGAGATGAGCTGATGGTTCCAATGATGAGTCCAGAAAACCCCCAAAAGGGTATTATTTGGGCTCTGGGTGTGCAATATAATAATATAACCTTTTAAAAATGGGAATGTGAGAGAAAGAAACAAAATCAAATGACATTTGAACTTAAAAGAAACTAAGAAACAGAGGTAGACCACTTCAGTATGTCGATATATGTGAATAGCATTTAAATGACTGCCCTTCATGGCTGTCTAACTTGGCATTAAAGTAATTTCAGTGCTGGCAGTGTTTTACCTGTGGCAGCACAGAGCTCACTAATGCCTGTTCTGCTGGTAAATGAGGTGGAGATGGCATAGCAGCATGCAGTAGTTGCCATTTCCAGTCAATAACTTGGCATAATTTAAGTCACATCCCCATGAAGTAAATGTTACACACTTTTCTAGCTGAGAATTTGCAGGAAGAAAAAAAAAAAGGAGGAAAAGGACACTTGAATGAGAGAGATTAAAAATAGTATAGAAGGAGAGACAAAAATATTCTTTGGGTGGCTTCTCAGCTCCTGAGGCTAGTCCTCAGTTGGACAAATCCACCTCAATGCTTCTCAACCTTGTTCCATTTTCCCAAATGAGGTGGCTGGAGCAATTTACAGATAATTTACAGAGCAATTTACAGTTGGTATTTTAGATCCCTTTGCTGTGTTGGAAAGGGCTCTGCTGTGTGTGCAAGGCCATGCAGTTTTCATATGACTTCTTGTTGTTTTATATCAAGTTTCTGATACCTCTATGAAACAACAGTTTTTAATAATTCATTTTAAAATAATTTTGACATAGTAAGAAATGCCAATGTTTTTTCTTTTTCAAACATTTCAAAGTACAGGTATTTGTAGAAATTCCTGGTAATGGCAGCCAAGAGGGCACCAACAATTTATGCTAATTTTGAAATGGTGGAAATACGATATTTATTCAAATAATTGTGGTTAATAATTGCTCCTTTAAATAACTGTCTTAACTACTCTACTATTGAACAACTAGAGTTTTTTATTAGCCATAAGAATGAAATAAATCTAAATTTTTTTTTTTTTTTTTTTAAGGATCTGCTTTTGCTAAAGCAAAACCTGAAAGTCCTTGGACATCTTTGACCCGCAAAGGAATCGTGAGAGTTGTTTTCTTTCCGTTCTTCTACAAGTGGTGGCTACAAGTGACATCACGGGTCATTTTTTTCTGGCTGCTTGTTCTTTACCTTCTCCAAGGTAGAGTTGGATTACAGCATTGGCTTCAACTGAATGCCTTGTTTTAACTGTATGGAAGCTGCTGCTTGGTTCATGTTATGCTGTTAAGGTTCATTCTGATGTTTTCTGTCCCTTTGGTAACATTTCTTTTACGTATATAATAGGGACAAAATGAAAAATTTAAGGATCTCCTCACAGGCTGTCTTCAGCATTTAGCACACAATAGTTTGTCACCTCTGTGTGTAATTTAGGTTTTCAGAACTATCTAACTTAGTTCAGGACTGATTATATTGAAGAAACCGTTGGCTTAGGGACTGTATCTTGCCTTGGGTTTTTGGTCCGTCTGGTACCTGTGCAGATCAAGAGCTCTGATCAAGGAACAAGCAAAGCCAAGGTGTGTGCAGCTTGTGCAGCCTGGTAGGATGATCTCATGGACCAGTTTCCAGTTGTCCTTCCACGTGTGATTTTGTTACATCAGAGGCAGTGACCTTCTGGCTTGTACTTCAGTCCGACCTCAGCCGTGCTCCTGAATGACTGGCAAATGAGGGACTTTTTGTCCTCTGTGCTTCTGCTGTTTTTTCTACTGCAGTGGGGAAACTATGCATCTTAATTTTATGTTTCCTAGATTATAGAAGGGCTATTGGGCAACTGTTAACAAACAGGAGTTCACCATTTTCTGGATGTTCATCAATCTGACTTTGTGATTCTCTTAAATATATGTAATTCATAAGAGGAAAACTGGAAAGGGAAAAATGTAATGGGGTGAGTCACTATCTAACAGTGTGAAGAGTAAGTCTTTCAGAAGTATGTACAACAGAAATGGAACAGAAAGTTAATAAAAGTTGGGAGCAATTTAAGTACCCTGAGAAGTTAAATGATTAATAGATTTTCCACTGAAATCAGTTAAAATACAATATTACGTTTTTAAGTTTTCCATCTGTCCTTTCAGTTGAGAATCACAATTTCATTTGGAAATTTTAATTAAAAAAGATAGGGAGAAAATGATAGTTCCTCTTGTGTGGTGATGTTACCAGCTATAAAATTATTTTCATAGTGCCAGTGCCTCAAGACCTGCAATATAGGCAAATATTCATGTGACCTCCTCTCAAAAGTTCTTCTTATCCCCATTTCTGAGATAGGTTCCTAATAAGTGTTGTTGCATACATTAGCATTTGTCTGTACTACAGTAAGAGATCTCATAGTGCTAATAATTTTAATCTCATTTATAGTAATATAGGTAGTAAAAGACAGAAGTTGTTGTTTGTTACCATGTTCATAGGTGTCTTATTCTGAGAAACAGTAATTTTTTATATTCTTATTTGTAAATTTGTTTAAAAATATATCCACACTTATTTCATGGTGCCTTCATAAGACTCTTAAAGTAGCAAAATAGTAAGACAATGCAGATTCTGAATGCAAGCAAGTTTTTAGGACATTTAATTACAGAGCTTATAATTAACACTTTCCCCCCTCAGATTTCTTGAAATCTGTGATTTACTAAGTTATGGTTGGAATGCATCAGTTCCCTAATCCATATAACTTGTAACATGACAAAGTATATCTGATATTTCTGAGGTTGTGAATTTAAAAATACCAGAAAATAATTAATAGTATTTCACATTCCTCTATAATCCAACTATTTTAAATACTTGATATTTAAACTGTGCTGAATTAGCTGCAGACTTTTTGATAGTTTTTGAAATAAATAAAAAGAACATGAAAGTGAAATTAAATTGATAGATTTACTTGTTGGAAACTATTTAAAGCACACCCCATCCTACCCTGCCAAGCACTGTGTTCAGTTATTAATTTTTTACAAGATTGATAAGGCAGCACCAAAACATCAAGAATCTGTGATGGAAATGTAAGAACAAAACATTTCAAATTCCAGTGGCCATAGTTCTACCCTGAATCTGGATTTTGTACTGCAGCTTGGACTTTCTGTCATCATGACAGATTCTCACTGACATTGTTGTAAAATGATCTGATTTTATTTTGGTTAAATATTTTGTTAAATTATTTTCTTCAATTATGAAGTGTTTTCTATAGATTTAGGAACTGCATTACTGCTTTAAAATTGATTAGGTTTATCAGGATACTTGCTAGCATTTATGTAAGTCTGTAGAAAAAGCTCTTTCCTTGGCTGTAGATTTAAACTCCAGGTTTTCTTTGCATTGGTTTCCTTTAGTGTAAAGTGATTAGCACAATGTCTGATAAGAGAACTACAGACAAATGCTTTTTGTTCAAGGTCACGGAACTGGCCAGTGGCTTAAGGTAGAAATAAAACTTTTTTCTTGTGACTCCTTATCTATCCAGTATATAATATTACCTCATTTTTACTTTAAAATGTCTTTATATTCTAATGGGAAAATCAAGAGTGAAATATAATGTTTATCGCGTATTTCTTAACTATGAAGCAAGAAACTTCAAATAGTGATGTAATGGTTGTTTATTGTAGTGGTGAAATACATAAGTATGTATGCCTTCATTTGCTATTACAGATATTTCAAAGCTTTAAATGCCCTAAAAATAAATGCTTGTTGGCCTTTGAAATGTATGATTGCTGTCTCTGAGACAGCTTTTTGCCCAGTGTGATATAATTTCATTTATGTCCGTTCCACAAAATAAACCACTGTGTTTTAGGAAAGTGGAAGTCCAAATACTATAAATATGTAAAGAAATAATTAAAAATGCTGTGAGAAATCCTGTTCTGACCACTCCTACCTACCTATTGGTAGGACCAATTCTTGGATAACCTGAAGGAGATCATATTGACACACTGTGCACAAAGAAATTCTTGGATTTCCCTCCCCTGCTACTGAAAAGATCAGGAGATTGGTAACATTTTCCTAAATCTGTGTGAAACGTCTTGTTGGGAATCCCTGATCTACAGATTTCTGTCTTCTGGAACATGATTTCTTCTACACAGCTCTGCTTTGCTAAATGTTTATTAAGTAGCAGTAGTGAAGTTTAAAATTATTTTGTGTAGACCTACTCCTGCAAATCATTTCACATGGATCTGTGGAGCTCTGTGTTCTCAGAAGAATATGTTTATCCAAATTTTATGATAGGAGTCAAAATTGGCTACTTCTTTACACTTTTACCTCATGAAGCTAATTGTGTGTGTGAGAACCTAGATAAGCTCATTTAGAAAGAGATAACATTATCTGTACCTTTTTCTATCTGTACCTTTTCTTTATTATTTCTTAATAAGTTGGGTTTCTCATAGATGCATACTGTCTTTCTGAGAAACCTCATGCAGCAAAAAATTATCCCCCACGTAATAATAAAAGATATCCTTTTTGTTCTATGCAAGACTGTTGCGCTTTAATTTAGGAAAAAGACTGAGGAGAAATTAGAAATAGTTTTTCCACAATCAAAAATAATTCAGTTGTTTCATATGTTCATAATGTTTTTAACATTGTTTACCTTGTGAAAGATTAGTTAATGAAAACCACATTGAATCTTTTTTTAGTGGAGAACATCAAATCCAGGTATCTACTGTTAGGTGTGGCTTCATGTGATTTATTTCAGCTGTTTGAATGTGGCACGTAGCTTTGGATGTGCCTGCATTTTTTTCATTTAATTTCAGTGGAGAATTGGTAAAAACTGTTGAATTTATACCACGTATTTCTTAGGAGTAGGTCTAAGTTATGGGACTTTCACTTCTTAGTAGTACAAGAAAAAAAACAAGTTCTCATGGTATGTGCTGATGGTAGGAACATATAATTATTTCCCAGTTCTGTTTCTGAATTGTTTCTTGGAGATTTATGTGTTTTTTTGTTTTATTTTTTTGGGTTTTTTTTTTGATAGCTTCTCTCAGCTGATTTATTGACAAAGCACTCCAAGCCGGAGAGGCAGAGTGTCAAGGACACAGAATAAGCAGTAAAAGAGAGGGGTTGCCTCTCCTGCCTGCCCCATGCCTGGTGAATGGGTTCAGATTGACCTGGGGCCTGTAAAAATGTGTCTGACTGGTCAGGCTCTGGGTACAGGAGCAAGAATAGCTGTGTGGGTGTTGGCTGTATGTGGAAAGTGGTTATAGGGTTACAAAATTATTAGTTAGCGACGGAATTGGAAGCTGCTCCTTTTCTAACCACAAGTCCCAATTAGAGTCCCGGTCACTTCAGCTGAACTAGCTCGTAATTTACATGCTTTGTCTCTGATCTTTCCTCACTGCTGAAAAATATACACAATATATATGAAATATATACTTATGACTGGCTGTCTATCCAGATGGGCAATTTTGTCCCTTGACTGGAATATGAAGTTTAAAATGCATTCTGCTATAGAGAGTTTCTAGTCTCAAGTGTCACTTAACTTGTTGGATTGTGCTGTGTCATTTTAGACGATATGGAGTTACCTTTGTTTAAGCTGCGTTTTGGTTATGTCTGCTGCAGATGATTCGCTGTTATTTAAAGCTGTTTCATGACAGATACAGCTTTCCAAATGTTTTCCCCTGCCTTCATTCTGCCACCTTTTTATTTTGCAATACCTATAATGTAGTGTGAAATTAAAGATAGATATTAAGACAGTAGGCAACTGTTTAAACCTTTTTTGCTGCTGATTTTTAGCAATTAGGATTTCTCTGTCTCAGAATTACATGAGGTGATTTAAATGCAGGTAAAGGGCTAACTGACTGGTTTTGGTTTTAACAAAAGCCACATAACGAGTTGGCCATTTCAGACATTTCAAATATTGAACTCAACTTCATTTCCCTTCTTTTCCAGTTGCTGCTGTAGTGCTATTCTATACAGCCCAAAGCCCACATAATATACCTCTGACTGAAGTCATTGGGCCGATATGGCTAATGTTGCTACTTGGGACTGTGCACTGTCAGATTGTTTCAACACGAACTCCTAAGCCACCTCCTAGCACAGGGGGTAAAAGAAGAAGGTATAGTCTCTGTTAAAGTACTTTATCATTTAGGATTGTTAAACTACTGTAAAGAACTTGCATGAAAAAAAATGTAGGGGGTTGCAGTCTCTGCTTTGTAAGAGGTGAGAAACTGGTGCTCAGTTTTTATTTGAAACTTTAAAGTAGGTGCTTATAGCTTTTATGCATTGGCTAATTTATGCATAATTTTATTTGAATTTTAATACATTGAATCTGAATTTTTGCCTCTGAATAGTGGTAGAGTGACAATGTTTGTTACTGCAAATTTAGCTTTATAACTCTACTCAATACTGTCCAGTGGTCTGTGGGAAGCATACATTAAAGGAGATGCTCTCTGAAGTGTAAAACTTGTCTTCCAAGCGCTCCACTGACTGTGGTTTGCCACTGTGAGTTGTCCCATTTAAAATGGGAAAGCCTGCAGTAGTGTATTTTGTAGTCTAGGCCTCTGATGATGAAGTGAAATTTATTTTGTTTTTAAGTGTTATGATAATATGCAATGCTTAGTTTTATTAAATGGAATTTATAAAATTTATATGATAAAGCTTTAGCAAAATACTTTTGAAATCTTGCTTGTTTTTGCATGCTTAAACTGCTGAACACATTATAGAACTAGCAAATTGCACTTACAAAGCTACCTTCCAATTTTAATCTCTTCTGATGAAGGAAATTAAGGAA
>NW_020960700.1:10136-11707 GCF_003031625.1 Empidonax traillii | reverse complement strand
TCCCATGAGATGTCACCACTGTCCCATGTGATGTCACTGCTGTCCCCAAGGGTGGTCCCCTGTGTCCCCAAAATGTCACTGCTGTCTCTGTGATGTCACCTCTGTCCCAAGCGGTAGCACCATGTCCCCGTGATGCCACTGATGTCCCCTGTGGTGTCACCACAGCACTGTGATGTCACTGGTCTCCTGGGATGTCACCCCTGCCCCCTTCAGCAAAACTGAAGGCAGAGGGCCCAGCTCCCTGCAGCTCTCCTGTATCCCAGGGCCAGAGGCTTGTGCAGGACTTGCAGCCAGCAGGGGAAAGAAAGAGCTTTCCTTTTCCCTCTAAAACCTCACGTGCAAGAGCTGAACAGCAGCACAACCTCTGTTCTGGTGAGGTCCTCCCTCAGCCAGCCCAGACAGTGCTCCAGCACAGCCAGTACCCAGGGAGAATGGCCCAGCCCGGCCTGTTCTCTCTGACAGAGCTCCTGAGCTGGGAAAATGGGGCTGGCAGATCCAGGCTGGGCTTGCTTGGGCTTTGCTGGGCTGGGCTGGGCAAGGGCTGGGAGCTTGGAGCATTGGGGCTGCTCCTCCAGCTCCTGCTCTCACCGTGTTCTCCTCCTTTCCTTTCCCACTCCACTGGCAACCCCCACGGAAAATGGGGTTTACAGACACCCCTGTAAAAACCCAGTGGGTTTGTCCCTGTCATCAGGAAACTGCCCTGTGCCAACCCCTGGGGTCGTCTGCACCAGTTCTGGTGGGGAATTGCCTGTGCTTGGCTTGGCTTGGCAGGGCAAGACATCCACAGCTCCTCCTCTCCTGGAGGACAGAGCTGCTCCAGGGGGACATATCATCTGACCCTTGTCCTTGGATGAGGCAGAAACATCCCCTTTCTCTTCCCCTTCTCGGGGCGTGGGGCGAAAATCGCCCTTGTCAGGGAGCAGCTGCAGGCTCTGCTCCTCCGGTGATCCAACAGCGGCCCCTGCTGACCGGGATTGGAATTGCGCCAAAAAGCCAGGAATGACACCCAGTCTCCTCTTTTGAGGCGGAGTTTTGGTACAGGATTATTTGGTCATTGTTGTGTCCTTTCGTTGTTCTACCAATACACATACATCCTTTAATAAAGGGCTGTTATTTTTACTTTCTCCATACTTTTCACTTGGAGCCTCTTAATTTTGGATATACAATTGCTTAAAGGGAGGAGTTTAGTCTTCCTCATAACTTCTCCTCCTTAGGAAAACACTTGTGTTTCATTAAACTGAGAGAGATACAAATTCATGCTTTGTTTACAGCCCAGAGAGATCTTGCAGGCTCTTTCCATTTGCCTCTGCCCTTCTCCGAGAACTTGTGTGGACACCTTCCCTGCCTGCACCAGGTGATTTCACAAAAGTGGGAGGCCGGGTATTTCATGGAGAAGGACTTGGGGGTGTTTTGAGGCCTCTCTAAGCAAATGTTTCCTTCAGGAGAGCTAAAGCCAGGACAGTGGGGGGACACAGCAGAAACGCAGCTCCTCCAGCAATGGCAGCACCTCCAGGAATTCCCAGCACATGCCCACAAATCCTCCCAGGAGGGGTGAGGCAGACATGAAGGTT
>NW_020960700.1:6007-8075 GCF_003031625.1 Empidonax traillii | reverse complement strand
GACTAGTAGAATGCTTTCTCTAGGAAGAGACAACTCCCCCAGAGATGACAGATGGTGGATCTGGGATTCCCACGGTGTCTCAGTGTGTGCAGAACCTGGGGGAGCTCCAGGCTCTCAACCTTTGTCTTTCTCCTCCCCGGCAGCAGCTCCCAGACAGGCACAACCACTGGGGTCTACTCTGTTGAATTGCAAACTTCTAAGCATCGGCAGTCTCTTTCTGCTTCGAAGCCTTTCCACATGGCACATATGAAAAGGCGCTGCACGTTCATCTCAGCTAGACGTACTCTGAAGCGCTTACAGACAAGCGCTTCCCAGCAAGTTGAGAGTGTCCGCTTCAGCCGCCGCAGAGTGAGACGAGCCGGGCAAAGCGACCTTGCTGCATTCGCCCTCCTCCTTGCAGCCGAGAAGAACGCGCAATTCTCTGTGGAGGGCTGTACAGTCGAAAGGAGGCAAAGGGAAACTCACTCCTACTCGCATGGCAGTGCCTTGAAGTTTGCAGTTGGAAGGGGAATGACACTGAAGTCTCTCTTGGCACGCTTCTCTTTTTGAACTGTACCGCACAGCGAGGATCTCGCCTGTGCGATTGAGAGTTTTGCTGGTATGTGGAGTGAAGAAGTGCAATGCTTGGTGTGGCGCTTTGTGGTTTCAAGAGATAGGATACCTAGCTGTGGGTTTTCCTTTTAAGACATTTGGAATGGGCTCATCTCCTAGCCTCTTTAAGGGTATCAAGTCAGATCTGTGGGAGCCAAAGAGAAGGAAGAAAGGACTCTGCTTGTGCCTTGCAGAGTAGCTGGGACTGGTCCTGCAGCAGGGTTGTGTTTAGCAGGGCGTTTCCCACAAGGATAGATTGTGTCGAGTAGGGGCCCTGCCTCACCCCCTACTGCGGTCGCTGCACTTGCAGAGTTCCCGCTTTCATTTGCAGGCACTGTTAGCCCCGAGCACGGTCCGCGTTTGCCTGTCCCTTGGGAGTAAAATTCCCCTTGCAATGTCCTCGTTCCACTTGGCCCCCACCCTACTCTGCATCCACAGGACTCCAAGAGCCGCAGTATCTACTGGAAGATATGACCTTAGAGACAAGATAGATACCAGCTGATGAACCTCCCAATGTCCTCGTGGTGGCAACTGGGTAGCCTTGGCCCAGTGCTGAACGACCTTGGGTAGGACGGAGGGAATCACTGACCTTCAGTGGTTGTGCCTGCCTGGGAGCTGCTGCCGGGGAGGAGAAAGGCACAGGCTGAGAGCCTGGAGCTCCCACAGGTTCTGCACACACTGAGACACCATGGGAATCCCAGATCCACCATCTGTCATCTCTGGGGGAGTTATCTCTTCCAAGAGAAACCATTCTACTATTCTCCAATCTTCGGCACATTTTGGAGTCAGTGAGAAAATGAAAATAAAGGGCAACCTCAAGCCCCTGTGCTCTGGTGGTGTTTGAAAGGGGATGGTCCCTGTCTCAGGGAGGGGTTTGGCGATGATTACAGCTTGGGGTTGAGTTGAGCAGGTGGGACCTGAAATACTGCAGGCACCTGAACTGCAATTTTTTGTCCTCTTGCTCCATGTCCCACTCCAGAAGATGATGTTCATGCCGTCAATTGGCAGATTTCTTGACATCTCCCTGTCCAATCTGTGGGCCTGAAACTCCAGCTGCCTCTCCCCAGTTAGTTCTCAATTGCAGGAAGGAGAGAGGGATGGTGCTTTCATGTTTCTGCCGCAGTTGTTTTGAACACTGTCTGCACCCTGACTCACATCCCACCTTTGTTCATCTGTTCTGCAATAATTCACTTCCAATTGGTCTCTGAACTCTGTCTGTGCCCCAGGGAAGGGCACAGCATGCACCAAATCTGACCCTCCCAGTGCAACCACCAGAGCGTCATCCTGCATCCCTGGACTCTCCTGTCCTATCTGAGATACACTTGTGCAGCTCTCCAGGGGATGGGGAGTACAAGGACAGGTTCCGTAAAGAGAGCTGTGTGGGACTGGAGGTGGGAGAGGAGAAAACCTTTATGCCCCTCATGTGAATCCCTTGGGAGGAAACTCTGCCCCTCCTAGATCTGAGGTATTTTCCAGT
>NW_020960700.1:0-4896 GCF_003031625.1 Empidonax traillii | reverse complement strand
GAGGATTTGTGGGCATGTGCTGGGAATTCCTGGAGGCGCTGCCATTGCTGGAGGAGCTGCGTTTCTGCTCTTCCTCCCCCTGTCCTGGTTTTAGCTCTCCTGAAGGAAACATTTGCTTAGAGAGGCCTCAAAACACCCCCAAGTCCTTCTCCATGAAACACCCTCCCTCCCACTTTTGTGAAATCACCTGGTGCAGGCAGGGAAGGTGTCCACACAAGTTCTCGGAGAAGGGCAGAGACAAATGGAAAGAGCCTGCAAGATCTCTCTGGGCTGTAAACAAAGCATGAATTTGTATCTCTCTCAGTTTAATGAAACACAAGTGTTTTCCTAAGGAGGAGAAGTTATGAGGAAGACCAAACTCCTCCCTTTAAGCAACTGTAAATCCAAAATTAAGAGGCTCCAAGTGAAAAGTATGGAGAAAGTAAAAATAACAGCCCTTTATTAAAGGATGTATGTGTATTGGTAGAACAACGAAAGGACACAACAATGACCAAATAATCCTGTACCAAAACTCCGCCTCAAAAGAGGAGACTGGGTGGCATTCCTGGCTTTTTGGCTCAATTCCAATCCCGGTCAGCGGGGGCCGCTGTTGGATCACCGGAGGAGCAGAGCCTGCAGCTGCTCCCTGACAAGGCCGATTTTCGCCCAACGCCCCGAGAAGGGGAGGGGAAAGGGATGTTTCTGCCTCATCCAAGGACAAGGGTCAGGTGATATGTCCCCCTGGAGCAGCTCTCTGTCCTCCAGGAAAGGAGGAGCTGTGGACGTGTTGCCCTTTTCTGTGTTTCCACATCTCCCCCTTTTTTATCTTTTTGCACGTAGATGGTCTCGTAGTCCGGTGGGCTTTCTCTACTTGTGCAACATTAGCATTTTTAAGACAGTACCTTTTGAAAATAGTAACTAAACATGACATTAAACACAACACAGCTATGATTGAAATTAAAATTGACACACAAACCAAAAGTATTTGCCTCGCCCAATTTGGAAGTGAAGGCCACTTTAGACCTTCAAATATGTCTAGAGTGTGCCATTTGGGATCTTGCCTTAACTTGGAAACTAATTCGTGGATTGTATCGATGTTTGCCTGAATTGATTTTGAATGATTTGAAAAATTTAGACAGCACAGGTCAGTGAATTCCTGACATCCATGATTATGTAGGACCAGTAAAAAGTCTATAGCCGCACGATTGTGTAAAGAGACTCCCTTTAGTGTCAATGTGTCTTCTAACAATCCTTGGAGTGTGAGTGAGGTGGCATTAGCTTCCTTGGCCATCCAGCAGGTCATGTGGCTTAAGGTGGTAAGTGCATGATCAGAGGCTATGCCTGCAGCAAAGAATGATATCCAAAAATCCTTACTGCTAGGCCATAGCCACACTGAAGGATCACAGTTTTGAGCTACGGGTAAATAGTCCTTCAGTGAAGATGATGTTGGCTGGATGGTTCCTGCATTTCCTTAGCTTGTAATATTGGGAATTTAGAGTTGCCAATATCTGAATTACCAAAATTTATTTGAAAATTAGACAATTGAAGGTGTGTAAGTGAATTAGGAAATACCAAAGGACTGTTACTGCTATTGATTGTTGTTATGGGAGTAGCAGCATTTTGTTCAGATGAGAGGTGGGTGTTGGGTTTGTGTGGATAGGAGTCCCAGGCAAGCGGATATTTTTCTTTTTCCCTTCTAATAATTTCTGTTGCTGAGGAGGTCATAATTTGTCTTTTGGTCTTAGTGGGCATACCAGGCTGGACAACTTCTGATTTTATTTCTCGGGTATGCTAAAATTGAATGGATTTTACCTATTGTGCATGGACCTCCCGTGGGATTAGCTGGGATTCCATTCCATGCTCTCTCTCCACAGATTAAAAAGTCTCCAGGGTGTAATTCTCTGGGATGTGTCATAGATCCTACTAGAATTTTTGTTGGTGTGGTGCCATTACACCATAGTGCTGTATTTTGATAGATGCCCTTTTTTGAGGTAACATCCAGAAATTTATTTTTAGAGATATTGGCTTTTGGTACAAATGTCATGCACGCGCTTGTTATAGCTGTGCCTAGTAGTTCAAATTCGATTATGGACTTATTTGTTTTTGGTGGGTTTTTATATGCATCTAACAATTTTTTACTTAAAGGAACACCAACTAAACATGTGGAAAACAGATTAGCAACATTGTTTGTGGCCAGGCAAATAGTATCAGTATTGGCCTCCTTTGCTAACTGCACCCAGATGTTTTCCCCTTGTCCCATGGACCAAGGTGGCATTTTTGCTGAGGGGGGACATACAACCTGTTCCACGACCAGCAGCATTATGGCAATGACTCTGATGACACTGTCTTTTCTTGCGAGGAAGGTTTGTGAGTTGTCTTGGAGGATCTGCATTTCTTCCAGCACCTGCTAAAATAAGAGCATGACCTCTCCTCCAAATGATTAGAGGGAAGGGTCCTGCCCTCTTTTCTATTAATGCATGGCATAAAACATGACAAACAAGAAGGAAAAGGAATTTTGCACTTTAACTTAGAGGACTTAGGGGGTAAAGGGTTACCGTGTATATCAACTACAGATCGACAGTCTTTTGTCCAATGCCTGCCTTTTTTACATCTTTGACATACTGTTTTTGGGAAGGTAGGTGTGTTAGGTGCCGATTGAGGACATAGCTGTGGACAATGTTTTTGTATGTGACCTCTTTGACTGCAATTAAAACAAACATTTGGTCCAGAAAGAGCTGCAGCCATTAGTTTAGCTTTGTGTGTATTAGAATTTATATATTTGCAAGCCTCTATCATTTCAAATAGTGTTGGCTCTTTTAAATATTTCAATGCATGCTGACACTCTTGATTAGCATTTTCAATAATTAGCTTTTTAAATAGAATTTCCTGAGACTCTCTCTGTTGGACCTGTTTATTTATTGCTTCCTTAAGCCGTGTGATAAAGTCAACAAAGGGCTCGTCATGACCTTGCCTAATTAGGGTGAAGGAAGGTGCAGATGCATAAGCATCAACAACCTTTTTTATTGCCTGTAAACCAAGGTCACGAGAGATATTTAAGTATTGCTTTTCAATTGTGACCTGAGACTCTCCTGTTGAAAATGCCCCTTCACCATATAGCATGTTTTTGTAATGGTCAGGAGGACTCCTTTTATTGGACAATTTGTCAGTAACATATTTAGTAATAAGAGATTTCCATTCATTTTCAAAGACAGAATTTTGAACCGCTGTTAACAAGCCATTAGTAATCATACGGACATCATATGGAATTAAGGTATACGCCTGAAACATAGAATCAAAGAAACCCAGAGTAAACGGCGCACCCAAACCGTATTCCGCAATAGCTTTTTTAATGTCCTTCAGTATCGGATAAGAGATTGGTGTCCACTGAGGTGTCGGCCCTTCGTCAAAATAAATTGGAAAAGCTTTAAGGAAATCTGTGTCACTCGCCTGAAGCGCCTGAACCTTACAGTCCCTCCAGATATCGGCATGGGAAACTAGCCGCGATGTATCGGAGGCATGCCGATCATGGGCGCCGCCATGTTGCCGGATGTTTTCGGCGGAACCGGCCCTGACGCCATTTGTTTCCACCCCTCGTGACTACCGTAGCGTGATGTAACCGAGGGGGAGTGTTCAGGGGAGGAGTCTACAGTGGGAGGATACTTTGGGCGTGGTGTAGGGGTGATGCAATTAGAAGTTTCCCGCGCCGTGCTACGAGTCCGCCTCTCTCCCTCATGGCCGGAGCCATTTTGTGGCGCAGACGGGTGGTAGGACCCAGGAGATTTGCCTTTGCCGCTTTGCCTTTTAAGGGTTTTGCCACAGTCCGGATTATATCGGTGCGGGGAACGGGGAGGAGAAATTGAATTCTCGTTCATCCTCTGGTCCTGTAGGACCATCAGAACATCCCTCCAAGCCTCCAGCACCGAGCTTGCTCCCGCGACTTTGTTGTTTTTGTCAGTCCAGATATAAAACCCAATTTCATCCCAGTCGGTTAGATTAAAAACGCGAGGGACTTTTTCCTGTCTATTATCCAGCCATTTCGCCAATAGTTTAAAGCATTTTTTCTCCAGCGACTGGCCGTGCTGCAAAAGCATGGCTTTTTAAGGTGCCGATATTTTTCGCGCTCCGCGGTCGAGAGTCGCGCACCCATATTTGTCAATCGGGGGTTTGGGAACAGGGAAGGGATTAAGTCTACCTCAGCTGCTCACCTCCTCCTGCCGACAGTGAAGGTGCGTAGGGGATGGCAACGATCCGTTCCTTGTTGCCCGCCGTTCAGCTGAGGGTGGCTGCCGGGAAGATCACCACACCACTGGTTCTTCAGTATCCCATTCGAGCCACTCTGGAGTCTTCTCAATATGAGAAGCCTTCAACAGAGCCTCTCGATGGGCGCCATATGCCGCAGCCCGGGGGCGGAGAAGGAGATGAGCGACACGAGGGTTCGATGAATTATTGATGATTTATTAATCCCAGGGGAAAAATGATGGGGGCTCCTGGGACTTGCGGCACCCTCTGGGGAATAAATGTCGCTCCCGCCCGAGGGGATAACAAGGGTTTATATAGGTTTGGGGAAGAAGGGACTAGAACAAAGGGAGGAGTTACATGAGTGACAGGGGGTAGAACCAATAGAACCCATACAAACATAGCGCACCATTACAATAACCAATAACATAATGAGTTGCCTCAGCTATGCCCACCTATACTGCGGCACTAGCTGTCCAATCGTAGCTAACCACTTCTTAACCAATCAGAAACTTGTAATCCCTGAGGGGAATAAAACCTTACAATATAAATATGAATATAACTCTTATAATAAATATTAAATACATTAAAAACTATTAAAACTGTCCATAAATATCTGGATAAATAACGTCCATGTCCATGGTAATAAATAAAGAGTCCTTTTAATATTTTTTGAAGGCT
>NW_020960699.1:3991-8089 GCF_003031625.1 Empidonax traillii | reverse complement strand
CCCCATTTTTTTTTCCCCATTTTCTCCCAAAAACCCCCCTTTTTGCCCAAAACCCCCGTTTTTCGCCCCAAACCTCGTGGAAGAAGTGCCTCATCTGGCTCATCTTGGTCTTGAACCGTTTGAGTTTCTGGTGGATCCGCTTGTCCCGCTCCAGCTGGGCCACCGTGGCCCACTCGCAGTGCAGGTACGAGCTGCGTTTTGGGGCAAAAAACGGCGATTTTGGTTAAAAACAGCCATTTTGATTTTTTTGGGGTAAAAAACAGCCATTTTGGGTTTTTTTGGGGGGTAAAACCCAGGAATCTGGGCTTGTCCCGCTCCAGCTGGGCCACCGTGGCCCACTCGCAGTGCAGGTACGAGCTGCGTTTTGGGGCAAAAAACGGCGATTTTGGTTAAAAACAGCCATTTTGATTTTTTGGGGGTAAAAAACAGCGATTTTGGGGTTTTTTTGGGGGGAAAACCCAGGAATCTGGGCTTGTCCCGCTCCAGCTGGGCCACCGTGGCCCACTCGCAGTGCAGGTACAAGCTGTGTTTTGGGGCGAAAAACGGCGATTTTGGGCAAAAACAGCCATTTTGATTTTTTTGGGGTAAAACCCAGCAATTTTGGGGTTTTTTTGGGGGTAAA
The DNA here is from genome assembly GCF_003031625.1 of Empidonax traillii. Taxonomy (NCBI): domain Eukaryota; kingdom Metazoa; phylum Chordata; class Aves; order Passeriformes; family Tyrannidae; genus Empidonax; species Empidonax traillii. The sequence continues at coordinate 7,467 of NW_020960699.1, read as the reverse complement.
ACCCAGGAATCTGGGCTTGTCCCGCTCCAGCTGGGCCACCGTGGCCCACTCGCAGTGCAGGTACGAGCTGCGTTTTGGGGTAAAAAACGGCGATTTTGGGCAAAAACAGCCATTTTGGGTTTTTTTGGGGTAAAAAACAGCGATTTTGGGGTTTTTTTTGGGGGGAAAACCCAGGAATCTGGGCTTGTCCCGCTCCAGCTGGGCCACCGTGGCCCACTCGCAGTGCAGGTACGAGCTGCGTTTTGGGGCAAAAAACGGCGATTTTGGTTAAAAACAGCCATTTTGGGTTTTTTTGGGGTAAAAAACAGCCATTTTGGGGTTTTTTTTGGGGGGAAAACCCAGGAATCTGGGCTTGTCCCGCTCCAGCTGGGCCACCGTGGCCCACTCGCAGTGCAGGTACGAGCTGGGATTTGGGGCAAAAAACGGCGATTTTGGTTAAAAACAGCCATTTTGGGTGTTTTGGGGTAAAAACCAGCGATTTTGGGGCTTTTTTTGGGGGTAAAACCCAGGAATCTGGGCTTGTCCCGCTCCAGCTGGGCCACCGTGGCCCACTCGCAGTGCAGGTACGAGCTGGGATTTGGGGTAAAAAACGGCGATTTTGGGTAAAAACAACCATTTTGGGTGTTTTGGGGTAAAAAACAGCCATTTTGGGGTTTTTTTTGGGGGGCAAAACCAGGAATCTGGGCTTGTCCCGCTCCAGCTGGGCCACCGTGGCCCACTCGCAGTGCAGGTACGAGCTGGGATTTTGGGGTGAAAAACGGCGATTTTGGTTAAAAACAGCCATTTTGGGTTTTTTTGGGGTAAAAAACAGCGATTTTGGGCTTTTTTGGGGGGAAAAACCAGGAATTTTGGCTTTTTTGGGGGGTAAAAACAGCGGGTTGGGCTTTTTTGGGGGATAAAAACAGAACTCTGAGCTCTTTTTTGGGGTAAAAAACACCGATTTTGGGTTTTTTGGGGTAAAAACAGCAATTTTGGGCTTTTTTGGGGTAAAAAACAGCGATTTTGGTTAAAAACAGCCATTTTGATTTTTTTGGGGTAAAAAACAGCGATTTTGGGGTTTTTTGGGGGGTAAAAAACAGCGGGTTGGGCTTTTTTGGGGGATAAAAACAGAGCTCTGAGCTCTTTTTTGGGGTAAAAAACACCGATTTTGGGTAAAAAACAGCCATTTTGGGCTTTTTTGGGGTAAAAAACAGCCATTTTGGGGTTTTTTTTGGGATAAAAACCAGCAATCTAAGCTTTTTTGGGGGGGGAAAACCAGCAATCTGAGCTTTTTTGGGGTAAAAAACAGCGATTTTGGTTAAAAACAGCCATTTTGGGCTTTTTTGGGGTAAAAAACACCAATTTTGGGGTTTTGGGGGGGTAAAAACCAGGAATTTTAGGCTTTTTTGGGGTAAAAAACAGCCATTTTGGGTAAAAACGGCCATTTTGGGGTTTTTTGGGGTAAAAAACAGCAATCTGAGCTTTTTTTGGGGTAAAAACCAGTCATTTTGGGTAAAAACAGCCATTTTGGGCTTTTTTGGGGTAAAAAACACCAATTTTGGGTTTTTTTGGGGTAAAAAACAGCCATTTTGGGTTTTTTTGGGGGTAAAAAAACAGGAATTTGGGCTTTTTTGGGGTAAAAACCAGCGATTTTGGGGTTTTTTGGGGGGAAAAACCAGGAATCTGGGCTTTTTTGGGGGGTAAAAAACAGCGATTTTGGGCTTTTTTGGGGTAAAAAACAGCCATTTTGGGGGTTTTTTTGGGGGGAAAAAACAGCAATTTCGGCTTTTTTTGGGGGTAAAAAACAGCGGGTTGGGCTTTTTTGGGGGGATAAAAACAGAGCTCTGAGCTCTTTTTTGGGGTAAAAAACAGCAATTTTGGGCTTTTTTGGGGTAAAAACAGCCATTTTGGGGTTTTTTTGGGGGTAAAAACCAGGAATTTTGGTTTTTTTGGGGGTAAAAAGCAGCGGGTTGGGCTTTTTTGGGGGAATAAAAACAGAGCTCTGAGCTCTTTTTTGGGGCAAAAAACACCAATTTTGGGTAAAAACAGCCATTTTGGGATTTTTTTGGGGTAAAAAACAGCCATTTTGGGGTTTTTTTTGGGGGGAAAACCCAGGAATCTGGGCTTGTCCCGCTCCAGCTGGGCCACCGTGGCCCACTCGCAGTGCAGGTACGAGCTGCGTTTTGGGGCAAAAAACGGCGATTTTGGTTAAAAACAGCCATTTTGGGGTTTTTTGGGGTAAAAAACAGCCATTTTGGGGTTTTTTTTGGGGGGAAAACCAGGAATCTGGGCTTTTTTTGGGGGTAAAAAACAGCGGGTTGGGCTTTTTTTGGGGGATAAAAACAGAGCTCTGAGCTCTTTTTTGGGGTAAAAAACACCGATTTTGGGTAAAAAACAGCCATTTTGGGTTTTTTTGGGGTAAAAAACAGCAATTTTGGGCTTTTTTGGGGGGAAAAACCAGGAATCTAAGCTTTATAGGGGGGGAAAAAACAGCAATCTGAGCCTTTTTGGGGTTAAAAAACAGCGATTTTGGTTTTTTTGGGGGTAAAAAACAGCCATTTTGGGCTTTTTTGGGGAAAAAATCTGGAATTTTGGCTTTTTTTGGGGGATAAAACAGGAATCTGGAGTTTTTTTGGGGGGTAAAAAGCAGCGATTTGGGCTTTTTTTGGGGGGTAAAAACCAGCAATCTGAGCTCTTTTTGGGGTAAAAAACAATGATTTTGGAATTTTTTGGGGTAAAAAACAGTCATTTTGGGTTTTTTGGGGGTAAAAACAGCCATTTTAGGTTTTTTGGGGTAAAAAGCAGCGATTTTGGGTTTTTTTGGGGGGAAAAAACAGGAATCTGAGCTTTTTTGGGGGGGAAAAAACAGCGATTTTGGCTTTTTTTGGGGCAAAAAGCAGCGATTTGGGATCGTTTTGGGGCAAAAACCAGCGATTTCAGCTTTTTTTGGGGGGGTAAAAAACAGGAATCTGAGTTCGTTTTGGGGCAAAAACCAGGGGGTTCGGCTTTTTTGAGGGCAAAAAACAGGAATTTGGGCTTTTTGGGGGCGAAAAACAGCGGTTTCGGCTTTTTTGGGGCTAAAAACAGCGGGTTGGGCTTTTTTTTGGGGTAAAAAGCAGGAATCTGGGCTTTTTTGGAGCTAAAAAACAGCAGGTTGGGCTTGTTTTGGGGTAAAAAACAGCGGGTTTGGGCTTTTTTTGGGGGGTAAAAACAGTAATTTGGGCTTTTATTGGGGCAAAAAACATCGATTTGGGCTTTTTTTTGAGGAAAAAACAGTCATCTGGGCTTGGTTTTGGGGCAAAAAAAAGCAGTTTTGGCTCTTTGGGGGGTAAAAACACCAATTTCGGCTTTTTTGGGGCTCAAAACCAGCAATTTTGGCTTTTTTTGGGGTAAAAAACAGGGATTTGATCTTTTTGGGGGGGAAAAAACAGGAAAATGGGCTTTTGTTGGGGTGTTTTTGGGTGTTTTTTGGGGTGTTTTTTGGGGTGTTTTGGGGT
>NW_020960699.1:0-1614 GCF_003031625.1 Empidonax traillii | reverse complement strand
GTTTTGGGGTGTTTTTGGGTATTTTCAGGGTGTTTTGGGGTGTTTTTGGGGTGTTTCTGGGTGTTTTTGGGGTATTTTGGGCTGTTTTGGGCTGTTTTGGGGGGGTTTGAGGTGTTTTTGGGGTATTTTGGGGTGTTTTGGGGTGTTTTTGGGTATTTTCAGGGTGTTTTGGGGGGTTTCCAGGTTGTTTTGGGGTGTTTTGGGGTGTTTTTAGGGGTTTTTTTGGGGGGCACCTACTAGTTCTTGTACTTGACGAAGAACTCCTCGCAGTCGACCAGCTGACCCGACGGCAACTGAGGAGGAGGAGGAGGAGGAAGGTCAGGAGGGGGGCCTGGAGGGCCAGGAGACCCCCCAAAATATAAAATAAAATGAAATAAAATGAAATGAAATGAAATAAAATAAAATATTTAAAAAAAATAAAATAAAATAAAATAAAATGAAATAGAATAAAATAAAATAAAAAGAAATGAAATAAAATAAAATAAAATAATAAAATAAAGTAAAATAAAATAAAATAAAATAAAATGAAATAAAATGAAATAAAATAAAATAAAATAAAAACAAAATAAAATAAAATAAAACAAAATGAAATTAAATAAAATAACATAATACAAAACCAAAAAAAAGTAAATATAAATATCAAATAAAGTAAAAACAAAATACAATAAATATAAAATAAATCAAAATAACACAATACAACAGTAAAATAAATATAAATATAAATATAAATATAAATATAAATGTAAATGTAAATATAAATATAAATATAAATATAAATATAAATATAAAATAAAATAACATGAAAGTACAATAAAATAAATTAAAAAAAAATAACATAAAAATAAAATAAAATAGATATAAAATAACATAAAATAACATAACATAAAAGTAACACCACGTAAAAAAAAAGTAACATAAAAATAACATAAAATAATTTAAAAAATAGGAAAAAAAAGTAAAAATAAAATAAAAATAAAATAAAATAAAATAAAATACAACGAATTAAAATAAATTGAAAATCAAATAAAACAAAACAAAAGAAAAGAAAACAAAACTAAGCTAAAATAAAATACAACAAGGTAAGCTAAAATAAAAAATAAAATTCTAAAATCACAAAAAGTAAAAGAAAAAATAAGACAAAATAAAATAAAATAAAATAAAAACCAAAATAAAATAAAATGAAATAAAATAAAATAAAATAAAATTAAATTAAATTAAATTAAAATAAAAAAAAAACAAAATAAAAAAAACAAAATAAAATAAAATAAAATAAAATAAAATAAAATAAAATAAAAATAAAATAAAATTAAAATAAAATAAAATAAAATAAAATAAAATAAAATAAAATAAAATAAAATAAAATAAAATAAAATAAAATAAAATAAAGGTTCACCTCCTTCTTGACCACCCTCATGGACAGCACTTTGTCCACGATGGCCGCATCTTCCTCGCTCGGGTTCTCCTGAAACAGCAGCAGGAGGAGGAGGAGGAGGAGGAGGAGGGGGTGAGGAAGGACAGGAGGAGGAGGAGAAGGAACCCCCCCAAACCCCAAAGAACTCCCCAAAAAACCCCCCAAAAAAACCCCCCAAAGAACCCCCAAACCCCCGAAAAAAA
>NW_020960698.1:4101-8089 GCF_003031625.1 Empidonax traillii | reverse complement strand
GACAGAGCCACTGTGCCTTGAGGGACAGGGAGGGCACATGGCAGTAGGATGGGGGGCTGACAGGTCAGGGCTGGGAAACGGAGAGGCCAGAGTGTTCTGGAACTCTCCATCTGTCTAGTAGACCAGGTAGGATAGGCTCTACAGGCTGATGGGTTCTATGGGTTGGTGAGCCCTGAAGCCACCAAGGCAGCTGAGCCCTATACCTGTCACACTCTGGGGCACAGCCCAGCAGAGTCATCACGAACTCATGAGGGTTTCTGTCAGCGAGCCTGCGGATGTCAATGTGCTGCCTGACATCTGGAGACAGGTGGAAGGTGAGGCACTGGTGGATGTACCTCACAATGGCTGGCACCTGGAGAAGGAGTAGGGGAGAGTGTGAGAGCTGCCAGAGTGAGCAGGTTGCCCAGCTTCCCAGCTTCTTGGGAAATGCTTTCCTTCCCACCACACTGTGCAGCCTCAAAGGCTTAGGGGGCCCAGCAGACCCAGCTTGAGGGGCCAGAAGACTCCTGGTGAGCAGAATCCCTGGGCACAGGCTGCTTGCCTGCTTGATTCTAATTGGAGACACCTTTCTCCTCTAATGAGCTCAGACTGGCAGCTGTATTGGGGTTCTGTGGCCAGGCCTTGGTAGTGGGGGCTCTACAGGGGTGGCCTCTCTTAGAAGAAGCTGCTCGAAGCTTCCCCCACATGGCAGAGCCAATGCTGGCCGGCTCCAGGACGGAGCTGCTGCTGGCCAAGGCCAAGCCACTTAGGAATGATAGTAATGCCTCTGTGATACCATATTTAGGAAGGGAAAGAAAACTATTGTGCAGATGCCACTTGCAGCCAGGGAAGAATAGAGTAAGAACCTGTGAGCCACAATATAGAAATCATAGAGGAGAAGGAGGAACTCTGGGTTCCAAAGCTGAGCTTTCCCTGCAGCCCCTGGTGCAGCAGCTGTCCCCCTGCAGCCCATGGAGGAGCATCGGGGTGCAGAGATCCACCTGCAGCCTGTGGGGGAGCTCCCGTGACAGTGGGTGGATGCCCAAAAGAGGCTGTGAGCCCATGACAGGCTCATGCTGGAGCTGGGTCCTGACAGGGATGTGCTGCACATGGACAGAGGAGCCCACGAAGGACCAGGTTTCCCTGGTAGGACCTACAGTGGAGCAGCTTGTTCCTGAAGGAATGCACCCCATGGAGACACCTGGACAAGAGGCAGCTGAGCCCCCTGCCATGGGGACACCACAGCCTTCAAGTGCTCACCTCTGCCCCACACTGCTTCTCATCATCCCAGTGGAAGAATGGGAGCAGGACCTGGCACACCTCCGTCTTTCCCTCTTTCGCTACCAACTCCATCACCTCTTGGAAGAGGCGAATGGAGAGCAGCTGCACATGGCTGTTGTCCTGGTGCAGAAGAAGACAAAAAGATCTCAGCACTGGCTGCTCCAGGCTCACCAGGCACAGGCCTGAAAATCCACAGGGCACAAAGTTCCCTGGCAGTATCAGAGCCTTACATTGTTAAACAGTGTCTGGAGTGCCTCAGCCAGCTTTGGAGCAGCGCAGCCAAATGCCTGAAGATCTCCATTCTGGAGCACATTCAGGAAGACAGAGAGGGTCATCTCGATCAGCTCTCCATCTGCCTGATGCAGCAGCTCCAGGAGGCTTTCAGCCAGGCTGCAGATGCTGTCGGCCTGTGTGGAAGGAACACAGTGCTGTGCTGTGAAGCCCTGAACAGCTGCCCCACCAACAGCTCTCTGGTGCTGCAAACCCACATTGCTGTCCCGGGGCCAAGAGGCAGAGGGAGGCAGGAGAGCTGGGAGCAGCTGCCACAGCTCCCAAAACCCAGCCAAGCCCAAGCTACTGCGTTCCCCAGCCCCAGGCTGCCAATGTGGCTTCAGCCGGGTGTCCCTTTCTCACCATCAAGGGTTCCACACTGAGAACAAGGAGCCCTCTCAGTGCCAGGCGCCGCCTGTCAGGGCACTGGCTCTGCAGGTTCCTTGAGAGGATGGGCAGGACTCTCTCACGACACTTTCTCCCATCCAGATAGTCCAGGACCTGGAAGGCAGAGAGCAGTGAGGGCCTGGCCAGGCAGCAGGAGCCTGGAGCCACCCAGGGCTGTGCCCAGGCAGCAGCACAGGGCGCAGGCACCATCCTGGGCAGCTGTGGCTGTGAGAGGGCAGAGGGGGGCAGGCAGGCAGGTGAGGCAGCGCTCTCCATCAGGCTCACCTCTACAAAGAACGCCAGGGCAGGGAGCTCCCAGAGGGGCTCCTCCCTGCTGAGCAGCCCGAGCAGGTGAATTGCCACCTCAGAATGGAAGGGCAGCAACACTTGGCGCATCTCCCTGTCAGGAGGGAAAACTAAGCCATCAAACCTCTGCCAGTCAGGCAAAGCCCTCCAAGGACTGACTCACAGCAACCTGGTCTTTCCCCTGCAGCCCAGCATGGGATGTGGGCACTTTGGGAGGTGGGTCCTCCTGTGCACCCAGCTCTCACAGCCTTTTCCAATCTGCTCAGACATCTCTTGATGCCAAGGCAAACTGGACCATGCCTACATGGGCTGTGTTGGGTGCCCCGTGCCCAGGAGAGAGACAAAAGGGGCAGCAGGGAGAAGGGGTCTCACCTGGCCAGCAGCCCCACTGCATAGTAATGGGTGTCAGAATAAAGAAGTGTCTCCCAGCCACGCTTCCGTTCAATGGCCACCACCTCATTCTCCCAGTGCAGGCAGCAGAGCAGAGCCTTCAGGGTCTGTACTGCAAACCTGTGTGCAGAGCAAAGGCCAGGTCATGCTGGAAGCCCTGGTCCCAGCCCCAAGGGCATGGGAGGGGTAGAGGACAGGGATGGAGTACCTGTTGGGGTTGGCGGGAAGGCCATGTTCCTCCTGGCATCCCCTCCAGAAAGCATTGACCTCCTCCGGCATCTGCTGTGTGCTCATGGAAATTTGAAAGAGCAAAGCCACGAGGAGGTGTGGGGCGCAATTGAAAACTGCATCTTGGCACTTGGGCTCCTGGATGATGAGCCGCAGTGCCAGGGTTGCCTGCAATAAAACCATGCAGAGACAGTGCTCAGTGTGAGATGTTCATGTGGCAGGGCTCGAGCGTGGGAGGGAGAGGCCAGGGGAGTCCCAGGGGAAGCAGCCAGCCTGGTGCCCCTGAACCTGCCCCTCAGCCACATTTGGAGCCCAAGGCCTGAGATAGGGAGAGGCAGAGGCTGGGGAGGTGACCTGGGGAGAAGCAAAGGCCAATCCCAGAAACTCACAGCCAGGGAAGAGACGTGTGTGTTGTTGCTATCAGAGGAGAACATGCCGTGCACTGGCCAGTCGTCCATTGCTCCAAGCAGTGTGGGCAGCACCTTCTCCGTTGCTGTTCTTGAGGAGGCGATGCTGCTCCACATCACTGCAGCAGCTCTGTGGAGACAGAGCTCTGGGTCAGGGGGTCTCAACCAGTGCCACAGCAGGGCAGCTGTGAGGGCCCAGGTGAGAGAGCCACTGTGCCTCGAGGGACAGGGAGGGCACATGGCAGCAGGATGGGGGGCTGACAGGCCAGGGTTGGGAAATGGAGGGATCAGAAGGTCCTGGAACTCTCCGTCTGTCTGGCAGACCAGGTGGGACAGGCTCTACAGGGTGATGGGTTCTAAAGTTGCTGAGCCCTGAGCCACCAAGGCAGCTGATCCCTGTACCTGTCACACTCTGGGGCACAGCACAGAAGAGTTGTCACCATCTCACGAGGGTGTGCCTCAGCCAGCCTGCGGATGTCAGTGTGCATCCTGACATCTGGAGACACGTGGGATGTGAGGCGCTGGTGGATGGATCTCACAATGGCCGGCAACTGGAGGGGAAATGAGGGAGAGTGGCAGAGTTCCCAGAGCAAGGAAGTTGCCCAGTTTCCCCCAGGAAGTGCTTCCCTTCCCACCATACTCTGTGGCCTCAAAGGCTTAGGGGACGCAGCAAACCCGGCTTGAGAGGCCACAAGATCCCTGGGGCACTTGAGCCCTGACCACAGGCTGCTTACTTCCTT
>NW_020960698.1:0-2350 GCF_003031625.1 Empidonax traillii | reverse complement strand
ACTTCCACAGGGACTGGTGATTCCCAGAAATGCTCTGGGTCACCAAGGCCTGTGGCCTGGCCTCGAGGGCCACTCCCACAGGGAGTGAGGATGCCTCAGAGAAGCTCTGGGTCCCCAACTCCTGTGGCCTGGCCTCGAGGGATCTTGCTACAAAGAGAACTCTCGGAAATGCTTCGGGTCAGTAAGGAACGAGTTGGCTGCGAGGAGACTCCTCACAGCACCGCTCTGTCCCGTCCTGTCCAGACGCGTGCTCCGAGCACAGTGGCGTGGCCGTGTCGCCGCCAACACCAAGATCACGGCGTGTCACAAAGGGCCTTGGACACCCTGCCCTGTCCCATCCCATCGGCAACGGCCACTGTGTCACAAAGGGCTCTGTGACACACAGCCACGTGCCCTGGGGCCTCCCCCAGCATGGCCAACCTGCCCCAGGTTGGAAGGAATGCATTCCTTAAAGCATCTGAGACAGCTGGATGTGAAATTTAGGCATGGCTCCAGAAAGGAGCAAACACTCCCCTCATGTGCCTGCTCATGGCAGCAGAAGGAGCCCCCTCTGCTGCCGACACAGCCACAGCAGGAAGGTCATGGGGCCTCCACAGAAGCTGGCACGGCCTCCTTGGGAGAAGTCCTGCTGCTGGCCCCCATAAACACAGGGTGGGTGACACAGAGGAGCAACGTGTGGGAAGGGCCTGATGCTGCTCTGACCCCTTTGGTTTAGGTTGCAGCAAAATCAGCAGCTCTGACAAGTTCCCGCCCAAAGAGACCTGCCACGGCCCTGAGTCCTGCCAGGGGTAGTGCCCATCTCCTGCCCCAAAGACCTGCACCCCTGGGGACTTCCCTGCCAGAGGGCAGTCAAAGCTAACAGGCATTGATGACTGTGCTCTTGCAGGGGGCTGTTGGGAGGAGCATCTGCAGCAATTTGTGGCAATGCTTGGCATCTGTCAGAAGGCAGAAGTTGTGGCTCCTTGCTGGAATGATTTCTTCATGGAAGTGATTACCTGCAGCACAAAAATATCTTTGCTGTGAAGGCATAGAAGAATCTGGCATTTAAAAATCTTGCATTCAAGAGAGCATTACTTCCCATTACTCAACACAGGGAGTTCAAAGAAGTGACAAACTTTGCAGTTTAAGTCAATTGGGAGGACCTGAGAACGTCAAAGATTTGGAGTTTGCTTCCCCTCTCCAACCTGCAACTCATTTGCCTTCACACGGTCCATTGAGAGTCAATTTCAAAAACTAAACAGAAGCCAAAAACCTGGGCTGTGTTTGGTTTGCAAAGGGTTTTCTGGTAAGGGATAAATATAGAAGTATTCTGGTAAGGGATGAAAACTATGAAGGAAGAAAAGTTCCCTCGGTGTTTCAAAAGCACCCCAAACAAAGCAAGATATTGCAAAACACTAATATTCAAACCAGGGAAAATAAAATTACCCAAAATGATCGCAGCTCATGCTAGAATACATTTCAGAAGGAACATCAATGCCCTTCCCCCAGAACCCTGCCCCATCCAAACCCCCTCAAATAAATAAATCTTTGAGTCTTTGATGAGAAAAGAGTATTCTGTCTTTACTTGACCATAACTGCTGTTAAAAGATCTGGAGCTGGTCAGTGCTGGACACAAGATCCCTGAGCATGTGGTGGCTGGATGCTGTACAGTTTTGCAATTTCTAAGGTGAAGCCTGTGTTCCTCCCCAGGCTGAGCTGTCCTATGTGAGCTGCAAAAAATCTTCCACCCTTCTTTTCTCTAGCTAATAGGGACAGATCAAGGAACTTAAGAACCTCGGCAGCAGGCATGTCAGAAATCTAAGAGTCTACCAGGTTTTCTGGTAGAAGGGTTGCTTCCCTGCGAGGAAGGAAGAGATTCCTGAAGCTGTTCCACCTGCTTGCTCCACAAGAGGCAAGGGGAAGCCCCCTGCTCTGTCTGAGGCTGGAAGGAGCCTTGGCTTGGTGCTCCTGCCAAACTTGGAGCTCTAGTAGAAGAAAAGAGCATGGGGAAGGGGGCAAGGAGGAAAAGGGGTGGGAAAGCAGGGGCAGTCTGCTCTGGCACAGGTAGAATGGGAAAGATGAAGGATTGAGGTGACAAGAGTGGTCTGGAAAAGAACAAGAAAAGAAACAAGGGAAGAAATACCCTTGCAAAAAAAGGCTGCAAGCTCTCAACCAGCCTGGGCACCATCCAGCTGCACTGGGGTCGTTCAGAGGACCTTATCTTAGGCATTGCAACCTCAATGGGACGATGTCAGCCAAGCAGTGCCACAGAGAAAGCAGGATTGCCTTGTTCCCTACCCACTTCAGCCCATTTTGCTGTGAACTTTGGAAAGCAGTTCAAACTCTTGACATTCCGACTTTATTAACAATT
>NW_020960697.1:4047-8091 GCF_003031625.1 Empidonax traillii | reverse complement strand
TCCTTCCATCAGCACATGAACTCTGTAGCAGAGTAATCTTCACTGTAGTGAGCCTGCCAAATACTAGCCAGACATTGAACAGGGCCTAACTAGTACAGTTGCCATGAAGGCAGTGTGCACATTCAAAATGAGTTAACAATTATCACCAAAATTCACCAAAAAGAAAGCTGTCCTCTGGTCAAGTCCACATGCATTAATCTTTTATGTGCTTAGGGCTGTGCTTTAAAAAAATCCTGTAGTCCACAGCTGGAACACACTGTTTAATCACTGTCGGAGTCATGATTAAAGAATCACAGAATGAGTAAGGCAGGAAGGGACCACAGTGACATCTAGTCCAACCTCTCTGCTCAGTTAGGGTCCCCTAGAGCATGTTATCCAGATGGCTTTTGAATATTCCCAGGGAAGAAGATTCCGCAACCTCTCTGGGCAACCTGTTCCAGTGCTAAGTCACCTGCACAGGAAAGAAATTCTTCCTCTTGTTCAGGTGAAACTTCCTGTACATCAGTTTCTGCCTGTTGTCTCTCATCATTCTCAGCACCACTGAGAACCTGGCTCCATCCTCTTCACACCCTCCCTCCAAATACAAACATTGATGAGGTCCCCTCTCAGATGTCTCTCTTCCAGGCTAAATAGGCCCAGCTCCTGGAGCCTTTCCTCATAAATGAGAATCTACAGTCCCCTCATCATCTTCCTTGCCTTCCATTGGACTCGCTCCAGGAGCTCAGTGTATCTCCTGTACTGAGGAGCCCAGAACTGGATGCAGCACTCCAGATGCATCCTCACTAAGGCTGAGTAGAGGGGCAGGATCTGCATCAACCTGCTGGCAATGATCTTCCCATAATGTACCCCAAGATACTACAAGGGCACGCTGCTGGCTCACAGACAGTTTGTTCTCCACCAGGACTCCCACGTGTCCTTCTCCACAGAGCTGCTTCCCAGCAGGTCAGAACTGTGCCTGTACTGGTGCATGAGTTACTCATCCCCAGCTGCAGGACATTACACTTGCCTTTGCTGAATTTCAGAAGGTTCCACTCTACCTCTCCAGCCTTCTGAGATCCTTCTTAACGGCTGGACAGCCCTCTGCAGTATTAGCTACTCCTCCCAGTTTTGTGTCATCAGCAAACTTGCTGAGGAGATGCTCTACCCCTTCATCCAAATCACTGATGAGTAAGTTAAATACTGGACCTAGTACTGACTCCTGGGGAGCACCACTAGCTATAGGCCTGCTTACGTCTAAGTTTTGGCAGGAGTTCCTAGTTCATCCACGCAGGTCTTCTGCCCTTTTTGTTCACTTTATTGCCCACAGAGATATACCATTCTTGAGCCTGGAGAAAATGATCCTTGAATATCGACCTGTTTTCCTGGACACCTCTTCCCTCTAGGGCACATTTCCATGGGATTCCTCCGAGAAGGTCCCTGGAGAGGCCAAAGTTAACTCCCCTGAAGTCCAGTGTTGTGATCTTACTCATCGGCCTGCCTCCTCCTTGCAGGATACCCAACTCCATGATCTAGTGGTCCCTGTAGCCAAGGCCACCACCAACCTTCACGTCTCCAACCAGACTTTGATTGTTGGTTAGTATAATGTCCACCTTCCCTTGTTGGCTCCTCTACTACCTGTACAAAAAGTTATCATCAGTGCTTTCCAAGAACCTCCTGGGCTGATTGTGCCTAGCTATGCCCTTCCTCCAACTGTTGTCAGGGTAGTTGAAGTCCTCCATGAGAACCAGGGCCTTTGATTTTAAGGCTGCTTCTAGGTGTCTGTAAAGACCTCATCTACTTCTTCCTCATGATCAGGTGGCCTTTAGCAAACACTGGCAATAGCATCACCCTGGCCAATCTGCCCTTTACTCCTAATCATTCTCCCTGAGATTGATCTCAAAATTTCCAGTTCCTTGTCTTGCAGTTGATGGTATGCTTCCTCTCCTGTTGGTGTGGAATTTATTCATTAAAGTCACATTGATATGCAAATATTCTGTCCCTTCTGCATACAGCTGTGCCTCTGGAGAAGACAGGGCTCACCTACTCCCCCCAAAAAGACATTCGTGACAGCATTTCAGGAGACTCAGACAAGACAGACATCATGTCTGAAACAAAACTATAGAGTTTCTGTTGCCACAGCTGACAGCATACATTCAGAAATTTATTAAGTCTGACTCTTTTTATTGTATGCCAGGATGCAAAAAACAGCACTAAGCTCTACCACGATTGGACACTTTCTAAAAAGAAAGTTTCAAAGTTTTTGATCACTCACTCATGACAACTTTCTAGTGACACAAAAAGCAATTAACTTCAGAGTTTATGATGTTTCTCAATCATGCACAGCAGCATTTTAATTAACAAATGAAATCAAAAAACAAAAGGTTAAAGAACAAACTGCACTGTAACCCGCTATCTGTCATCTACTAGAAGAAAACAGCATAAAAATATGGAGAAGAAATGCAAAAAGTCTTTGTGTTCAGCACAGTTAGAGAGGTGCTGAGAAAAGAAATTAAAACTTTTTCTGCCTTAAAAATCTAGAAAACTGAAGAATGTGAACTTAAACTGGTACTATTTTGTCTCTTAAACTGGTGTCAAGAAGGAACAAAAAGTGCAATGCTGCCTCTTACTGGACAAGCAACATAGATTCTGCACTATCTGGTGAACTATAGCAATGACCCAAAATCTTTCTCACTTCCTCTGTTGCTGTTCATCCCCCCGCAGCAGTGATATTTGCTAAAACCTTTCAGAGCCTGCACATTTCCTTGTCTTTTCTCAAACAAGTCGCAGCATAGCTCCAACTTGTTACTGCAGAGTACTTCTCTTGACATGGCTTTCATATGGAGTTAGCTTTTTGAATTCTTTCTTCACCTATGCCAAAAATATTCTACAACAGGACAAAACAGTACCTTTTAAGTGTTGCAAAAACAGCTGACAAATAGGCAAGCATAACTGACTGGCAATTAAAATAACGGGCTGAAAATACTCCACTCATAAGGATCTTTTCCAATCCAAGCATCAATCTAAATGCCAGCTTCCCTCTCTTCTATCCTTGTTCCCTCCCCAAAGGAAAAAAAAAGAATCTGACCAAATATGGACTAGAAAATATAAATGTTCTAGAGGTGTACTGAGCCCATAACCAGTTTCTGCAGATAACTATGAAGCCAGCAAAATGTTTCTGAAAATCTGTTGGCTGAACAACCTAATCTTGAATCAAGGGCCATTTTATTTTTGCTTTATACACAGATAGTATCCAGCTTAGTCTTCTCTGCAGTAAATGCTTATTTCCATGCTAATACAGAATAAAAATAAAAAGTATTTGGTGACTGACCCTGCTGCACTGCCTGCTTAATAAAGCACAACTTACTTCTTTTAATTAAAAAGACCTTTTAGAGAAGGAACAGCGAGCATACATGAAAGAAGAAATTAACATGTCTTTAAGGGGTTATACAGAATCATAGAATCATTCAGGTTGACCGAGATCTTTAAGATCTTCAGGTCCGACCACTAACCTAACACTGCCAAGTCCCACACTACTAAACCATGTTCCTAAGTGTCACATCAATACTTCTTTTAAATACCTCCAGGGATGGTAACTCAACCACTTCCCTGAGCAGCTTGTTCCAATGCTTGATAACCTGTTACATGAAGATTTTTTTCCTAATATCCAATCTAAACCTCCCCTGGACAACCTGAGGCCATTTCTTCTTGTGTCCTGTCGCTTGACATCTGGGAGAAGAGACAGATCCCCACCAGATTCAATTCCCTTCTCTGGAGAATTTACAGTACCTCAACATCTTTCTTATAGTGATGAGCCCGGGAGCCCCTGGTGGTCTAGAGGGTAAAGTTGCTGCGCTGTCACCACAGAGACTCGGGTTTGATTCCCGGTCGGGGCCCCTCCCCGGGCAGATGGAGCTCGTTAGCCCATAAGGCAATCCATCTACGTCCTGAGGACCTCACTGCCACCGTCCAAGCTCGCTTGGCCCCGGCAGATGAACCTCAGGATTAAAGGGTGGGCTCAGTTCCGCGCACACTGTGTCTCACCTAAAAAATCCAATGCGCAGGCTG
>NW_020960697.1:0-2500 GCF_003031625.1 Empidonax traillii | reverse complement strand
ATGTCAAAACTTTAGTTCTTCCAGCCTCCTGCACTTAATCTTTTTTTTCCCTAAATCAATATTAAAAGGGAAAAAAAAAAAAATCTTTGCTCTTCTTCATATGAAAGCAATACTTTTGCAATGAGCTTTTAATGTCACAGGATGAAACACTAGGAGGGCACCAGACAATTTTTTATGTGTTGGTAGATAAAGCTCCACTTTCTCACCATCTCTCCTCAGTCCAGAATGGGCAAACAGTGAATGGTCCGGGAAAAATCACAAACAGAAATGCACAGCAGCAGAGGCTGCTGAACAGGGCTAGTTCTTCTACTTTTCAACAAACTTTGAATTTTGAATTGTGTTCTCCACTGAAGCAGAAAAGAAGAAACTTTAGAATGTTTTCACAAAAGAGAACTGCATCAAACATTTATGTTATGACAAAATACATTCTTTAATGAAAGTATATTCCGCCAGAAATATTTCTATTGGCTCAATATGAATTATCAGTATTATCAGTAAGATAAAATGAAACAAAAAGCATTTCACTTCAGGAAAAAGTAAGGAGCAGGGCAGAAACTATCACTAATCTCAGTCATAAAATTCACCTCTCAGGGCTAACAGAGGTAGTAAAAAATCAGTTTAATTCCACATATTAATAATGAAAACATTATCATCATATCATTTGTGTCCCAAATGTTTGCATTTGTAAGACCTTAGTCTCAGAGTCGCCTATAACATGACTTTCTAACAAAAGTGAACCACTAAGTATATTTAGGTTATTGAATAGGTTAAAAATATCAGTTGAATTCACTATTATAGGTTAAAAATATCAGTTGAATTTGCAGTTATCCCCTTAAGTCTTAAAAAATCTTTCTTTCTTTCAGTGTTGGAGCATACTATGATTTAACCCAAAGTGTAAAAATATCCTATTTCCAAAACATGCCTTCACATAAAAAATAAGAACTATTCAGTCCTGATGATCAGATTACATTGCACACATTATGTCAAAAGACAAATGTGTTAAGCAATGTGATAGTATTTCATAAAAAATTATTTGTCATTTCAACTTAAAATAAACAGACCTGGCACTTTATTACATACGTAAGTTTACTCAGCTTCCAGTGAAAAATGCACAGATACACTGTCAGGATCTCTAATATTCTCTATTTATTTCAATTTACATCTAAGGAAAGACAGAGGGATCACCCCACAGAAGATAAAGATGTATGAGAACTACCAAATAATTTGGGAAAATACATTATTTCAGAACTTAATAACAGTTACATTAGAATAGGGAAAAATTTAACTCAAATGTTGTATTATTCTTTATGGAACTATTTTGTATTAACCTAATTGCAAAAAAGAAATTGAGTGTTCCTGCTGAAAAGTAACAAGGCTATGCAATTTACTCACAACAGTTTCCTGACTGAACTGCCATTTTTTCCCACAAAGATATCTACAAGCTCAAATAGTAACACGTCTCCCTATAAAGGAAGTTTCTAAACTTTCTATGTGGAAGAAAAGTCAAGACATAATTCTATCATTCATAGTCAGATAGCACGAGACTTTATATTAGACAGTACTTTTGTGGTAGGACATGGACAAGCAGAATATACATCAGGAGTTTCTTTCCTACTGACATTTCACAGCTGAGCCCAGAAGCACAGAGGAGTGCTAAGTTCAATTCCAACAGAACTTTGTTAAGCATTCCCAACAGAGCTCGATTTATGTATGTGAGTTCTGCCACTTGGTCTCTGCAGCAGCTACTGCTGCATCTGAGTTGTGATGCTTTGAGTTTCCCTTGCACCATCCTGGCTGTAGCTCGGTGCCTGTTTGAGGAGCCCCTAACAACTACACCCTGCATGTGGAGCCTTGGGTCTAGGGAAAAGTTATGTATGTTTTCCTGTTGCCCTCAAATTCTCCTTTTTCTAGCACATGCAAGTTCACATTTCAGTCTTTGTGACAGAGAGGACTTTGATAAATCTCTACCCCTAGCAAGCGCACTCAGTTGAAATTACAAGATTTTTCCAATAGCAAACACAAGAATGCAGTGAATATAACTGAATGCACAGAGTAGAGATCATGGAAACTAAGAGCATACTCCTGGAAAAGCTGGCAGCCCACAGCTTGGACAGGGCACTCTGTGCTGGGTCAGGAACTGGCTGGAGGGCCCAGAGAGTGCTGGTGAACGGGGCTGCATCCAGCTGGCAGCCGGTCACCAGTGGTGTTCCCCAGGGATCAGTGCTGGGCCCAGTCCTGTTTAACATCTTTATCAATGATTTAGATGAGGGGATTGAGTCCATCATCAGCAAATCTGCAGAGGACACTAAGCTGGGAAGGAGTGTCGATCAGCTGGAAGGCAGGAGGGCTCTGCAGAGGGACTTGGACTAGTAACCATGCTGATAGTGGACAAAGGGTTGGACTTGATGATCTCAGAGGTCTTTTCCAACCTGGCTGATTCCATGGTTCTATGATTTCCACTGAAATTAAGGGAATTAGATTCCTAACCTTGTTTGGTACC
>NW_020960696.1:6484-8095 GCF_003031625.1 Empidonax traillii | reverse complement strand
AATTACAATGCTCAAAAGGTGTGTTTAAAGTGTTCTCCATAGGGCACACCTTTATATACCAAAGTCATACAAATGAAGGCATTTCCTTTCAAATGTGGGTAGTTGTGTATCTGTGCAGTAAGTAAACGACTTGTTTTTCAGAGGGGGTTTTGAAGTTTACAGGTCTTCACTGCCTTCGTAAAGTAGGTCACCTATATAAACACCTAAATATAGATTTTGGTGCTTGACTTTAGGCTGCCAAGCTTAACAGTATTGGGTTTGGTAAATAAAGCAGACTTTCTAAACTGAAACTGTGGCTGTAAACTTGGCTGTAGCCAGACAAACAGCAACAAAATGTACCTCTTTTGAGTGCATTCCACAAATTCTAAGTGCCTTGGAAAAAAATCCCAGCAGAAGTGGGAGATTGAATTCTGAAACTAAATTCTAAACATAAGCAAACCCTGACATTTTTATAATTTCTTTCACTACATTGACCATTTTACTGAAAAATGCTTTGATGGACTATCAAAGAGAAATTTGTTCATATATTTATTAATATGTGCCTCAAAAGCATAAGAATCGGAGGCTAACATGCAGTCAAATACATTTATATTCAAATAAGTCAAATACAATTATATTCTTGCCAGTTTTATCACTCTTTATGCTTGGCAGGTTACTAAAGTTAAAAACTCAAACAAACAATTCAAGACTAGACCTACAGCTGTTGTAAATCCATGTGCTACATAGACTTCAAAGGAGGGAATGTGCTGATATAATCCAGCTATTTGGCATCTAGATACAAATTTACATTCAGCACCAAGAGTGCTGAATACAGGTGGTGTAAGTCAAAGCAGGTCAAATGCAAGTTAGTGGAGCAGCACTGATTTGTGGCAGCTGAAGAGAAAGAAGTAGATTATGATGACAAAGATGATTCTTATTATCCTTCCTAAGCACTTTTTTTTTTTTATTTTAAGCTGGCAAACAAATCCATGTACTGAAGTAAAATAATATAGATTTGCAGTTTCTGTTTTAACAACTGTTTCTTAAACACTACTGTATGGCTTTGACTTTACAGCTGTAGGTGAGGGATCTGGCTCTGTTGGAGAAATAGTTTTTCATGGTGCAGAGAAGAGCTTTGGAGCATTACAAAATTGTTGATCCTGGAGGAAGAAGAGTGGTCAGCTTTTTTCCCATAATGTGGATACCAGCATCTTCCAGAGTGATATCTTTGTTCGTCTTTTTTTTTGTTGGTGTGGAGATATGGTTTCAAAGTGCTGGATCCCTGACTTATGTAAATTAGGGTCGATTTGTTGAAAATTAGAGTGCTCTGCCGATTCAGGTTCACTGTAATGCAGATCTCAGATGAATTTGTGCTTTGTGTAAGACTCCTGTAGAGGTAAAGTATATAGTCTTAAAAGGAATAAGATAACTACAGGGAGATAGTGTTATAAGTTAGTTTAAGAATTTAGACAACTTAGTTCCAATTAAAAATTGATAAATTTATTAAGCAAGCGATAATAAAGCAAACAGCGCTGGGTGGCCTGGGGGGCCAGCGCCCCGCCAGAGACACACAAAACTTGTTTGAAAACTGGGCTTTTGTACTCTTTCGATATCAGTTGTTGAATATTCATT
>NW_020960696.1:0-3741 GCF_003031625.1 Empidonax traillii | reverse complement strand
ATTTTTGATTACAGTCACCTTACTGGTTCACTGAACAGGATGATAGGAAACTGTGCATCACACTAGTTGTTCAAGGTACAGATGCCTAGTGGCCTCTTAACCAAGATTCAGTCTCCTTGTAGCTTTAAAATTTAAAAGCAGGCACTAAAAGTATTTCATCCCTGGTGTTGGTCGTTAAGCCTGCTGAACCAGCAAATCCAATTGGCTGAGAAAGTCTGATCATATTCCTTACAATAATGTGACATGCTATCTGGGTATTGGATGGATGTATATCATGTTGAACCAACCACTACCTTTCAGAGAGTGTAGTGACCTCCAGTGAGAGACCTTTTCTTTGCATTTGTTTTTACTAAGTGGCAAGTGCGTGCTTTAAATGGTGGATGCTTTGTACCACCCATCTGTTAGTCTCGTACAGTGCAAAAAATTACTGCATTTTACTCTTTTTTTAATAGAAAAGAATTACCTTGTCATTGCTTTCTGTTGTTGGAGGATCACAGCATCCCTTTCTGAAATACTGATGGTGCTATTTGTGTTACTCTTCAGCAACACAGTGTCAAGCTGCTCAGCCTCAGTGAGCTGTCAGTGCTCTGTGGAATTTGGCAGGGAAGTGAGTGCTTCTGGATAATGGGCTGGGAGGAGGAGGTGGCTTACAGCTTCCCTAGGCACCTCCTTGGTAGATCTGCTTCTCTAGCTGTGGAATAAATGCAAGATGAAACAGCATGAGTTCCCTGCCCCAAACAGGTTGCAGCTTCAGTAACGTGTTATGGCATTGTATGGCTCTGTAAGCTGCTGTTAGTGGAATTTACAGATCGGGCAAATGAATGGCTGGATAAATTTGTTACTTTTCTGTGATTACTCATGGAACAAATGACAGAGTCCGGAGGAAAAGCCAAATCTTTCATAGGACTGTATACATACTCTGTAAATGAAGGCCAATGGCCCATACAATATCCTAAGGAATTAAAAGTATTTAAGAAATACCTCTGGTAAACACAGCATAACTTTTTTCCAATATTGTCTGCTTCGCTTCAAGTTAGGGAATTTATGTGCCTCTAGAAGCATAATACTGGGCACATTTTGAAAAGCATATGGCAGCCATTGCTTCTGTATACCTTAACAAGTGCATAATTTACTTATTTAAAATACATTTACTTCTAGTATATCCTCAGACACTCTGTACATAGCAAGTAGAAGAAGCAGAGAGTCTGAGTGAAGAAATCACCTGTAGATCAGAGCTAGAGACATTGCCTATATATATACATTTATAACTAATTCTGATACCTTATCATCAATTCTATTTATTTAATTTTAAGCCAGGAGTTATATGCTTGTGAATCTAGAGAAAGCAGCACTACAAAAAGTGTTCTGAGTGCCAGTCCCAAATCAGGATCAGACCCAGACTCTGCTAAGTGCTGTACAAATACATAAACATTTTAGCTGGTCCATGGATTTTGCAGTCTATGTGATGGAGATCACACTTGCTGGTAATAAACAGCAGGAGGAAGGGAGGGAAAGGAAAAAGAAATAAAATAGGAAATTGAGTACCATTGTGTGTTTGATGGTGAGGATCATTAACTGAAAACAAATAGCTTGTTTACACAGCGTGAGTGCCATGCTTGTGAACTTTATAGAGAATGACTCTGAGACAACTGAAGAGTAGTGAGGAGATGCACTGGTTTTCTGGTAAATACACCCTGTCCACAGTCATCTGGAATTTTCGTCACAGAGTCCACAAGCACCCTACCTAAAGCTCAAGATGTTCAGCAAGAGGACTTCTAGGGACCTCAGAGGGGTCTGCATCAGGTTCTGGCA
The DNA here is from genome assembly GCF_003031625.1 of Empidonax traillii. Lineage (NCBI taxonomy): Eukaryota > Metazoa > Chordata > Aves > Passeriformes > Tyrannidae > Empidonax > Empidonax traillii. The sequence goes on along the minus strand of NW_020960696.1, from coordinate 1,929 downwards.
CAGAGGAGCATCAGGATTTTATCAGTAGATCTTATGGGAGTAAAAACTTATGAGGATCAGTCCATATGTTGCTTGCTATCAAAGCTGTAATGAGTAGTACCTTGCAAGTATGGCAAAATACATACATGTGTGCACTTAACATATGCCTTTGGCATCTGTTTGACACTTCAGCATTTCTGTTATGGTATTTTATTTTTAAACAGTTTCTCCACATCCTTATGTCGTCCATGTTACTTCAGATGCCTGCTGGGAGCTTTTAATTTGTTTTTAAAGGGTTTGGAAGCACCAGAGGTCAGATTAAATATGAGAGCGTAAGTTCCCATTACTATTAATTATTATAAGGTCTGTAAAATATTCTTAATGGATGTGAAAAGACAGGTGGCATTGCTAATAATTCACAACTGTAACTATATTACAAGAAACAGTCGACCAGAAGGAAAAAAAGCTCAGTTCTTTTAGTGCCAAAGGAGGTGGAATAACTTGTGCTTTACAGCATCCAGACACGTGCAATCACTTGGGACTTGTCTAACTTCATGAATTTTCTCACATCTGTCAGATGAATCAGGAATCCAAATGCAAAAATGTGTCATTCATATACACCATGTGTGCCTCTGAATGATTCATGTTTCTCTTGTGGGGGTATGCTTGTGAAATCATTGTGTAGTTGCTGAAGTAGAGAGACGACTTCTTTTTCTAAGGTTGCCTCAGTTGGGAAACTAATCTAATATGGCAGAGTTATTATTATACTAATAATGGTGATAATGCTATTTCTACTTGTATTGTAACAGCTAGACATTCCTGATTGTGCAGCATGACACATCTGCTTCCAGCCCAAGTATAAAACAGGAATGCAGATGGAGAATGCAGAGAAAACTGAATTGCATTAGGTAACACAAAGGGATCTTTGGACCAGGACACTGAAAACCTAACCTTTGCAACTTGTTGGTAGCTGTTGTGACATGATGCAGTTTAAGGAGGAATTTGAAGAATGATAATGAGGTAGTGTTCAAATATTTTCAGAAGACAAATGTATAGTAGAAAGCACAACAAGGCTTCTTTGCAATTTAACAGATGATCTTTACCTGTTGTAATTACACTATTCAAACCAGTTGCATGCTCATAATCCTTATGAATCCTCTACATAACCTTGACCTTAAAAGCTGGGACCTACAGTGAGGGCCTATGCATTTCTGCAGGAGTACAGCCCCGAAATGCTCATGTAGAGGTTTTATACACTATTATTTCTTGGTTTACAGCCTGCCTATTTTTTGTCAAAATGTCATCTAGGAACAGCTGTTACCACAGTGCTCCTTGGTGCTCCACAGTGCTCTTGTCGCAAATTTCTTCAACCAGTAGGATAGCAAATAAATATTTCTTATATTATATAGAATCCATTATTGATTCTATATGACAAAGCTCTTAAAGGAATTACCTGTGGTAGAGAGGAGAAAATAACACTAATATTTCAGATAAGCCATGGTTAGTGATCCTAGCCACGAGACAGTGTCTGTTTAGCAACACAATTTTCAGTATTTCCTTATTAAGTATTTCTCAATTGCACTGTAATCAGCATGGAATGATCTATATTAAACACCTTATACCTCTAGTGGTACCTCAGCTGAATTTAGTGTAACTTAGTGAATTATGAGTGAATTGATAATAATAACTATAAAATTAAAAATTCCCCAGAACAGATCAGTTTCAGCTGATCAGTCAGGCAGGTGACACAGTGAAATTTGGTGAATATTTCCAAAAAGAAGCTAAGATGAACAAGTTTTTGTTATTTATCTTTTACCTCATAAATCTACATTTTCTATGGTTATTTTCGATGGTGTGACTTTGACTACCCAGCTTGAGGGTGATCAAGAAGCACAGACAGGACACTTGGTGGGGGGGTGGGAAGGTAAAAGTTGTCTGAAAACAGGGTTG
>NW_020960695.1:12740-14156 GCF_003031625.1 Empidonax traillii | reverse complement strand
AGGCAACTTACAATGAAGTAATTGGTAAAAATTTTAAAGTACTATGGAACAAAAGTAAAATTAGTGGATATGTAGATGTCACGTAAAAATAACCAGAAATGCAAAGATTTCTTGTCCCACCTGTATTAATATATTTTTTATTGGCTCTCAGTATCCCCAGAATATCAAAGCTTTCTAAAGTCCATAACAGTCTGTGCACACCTCACCTGAAGAGATCCTTCGCTAGGAAGATTCACTGCAATGGACAGGACTTCTCATACCCTGACATGGGGACAGCACTAAATAGCAATGGAGAACCTTCTCAGTAAAATTCTCTTACAAATTACAAGGCTGCCAGCCCCAGAAAAAAAACAGACTAACTCTAGCAGCTCACAAAACAACTCATATTAATACAAGTATGTGACAAACTACTGTAGGGCTTGTGTCGCCTGGGAGCCTGTTTAACTGCACCATTGCACTTAGCTAATAAAAAAAACCAAAACCAGAAGCACATTCTGCAAAACAACTACCTAAGCCTTAGTACAAAACTCAAGCAACCCCCCTCCACGACAGACCGATTTACAAAGACTAGAACAAAATCTAAACACACTCGTTAACACAAAGCAAAAAAGAAAGAATATAGCTGCTTCCCACTAACACACATTTTAACTCACTAAGACAAGCAAATGACCACCTCAAAGCAAACCACAAACAATGAGCCAGCAGTAAGGTACAGTATAGGACAACCACGAAAAAAAAAAAAGAATCTAAAATAAGATATATACCTGGTAAGTTACAAGGTGTAGAGCAAGGTAAAATTAGTATCTTATAAAGCAAAGTACTAAAGTACAATTGGTAAATAAGGTGTCTACGGGTTAAAGGTGAAAGATGGTAATCTATAAGTTGTAAGGCAAGGTCAAGGTAAGTGGTTGCTCACCCCTACAGTGTCTGAAGGAGTGGAAGGAGACAAGGCATCTCCTTATTTCCTGGTGCAGAGATGATGGAATTTCTCTCCAATTTTACTCATGTCCGATCTCTTTTTATACTTTTATTTCTTAGGCATTTTGACTGACCATAGTCAAAAAACTAATTCTGGGGCTGACAGACAGATGACATAGGCCTAAAGGTGGGCTCCTTGTGTTCTCACAGGATGTTGCAAAGAAAGGCCATGCACTCCATCCTTTAGTAACCTTATCAGTCTGTTGCTGGCAAGTCTCCCCATTTTCTTGAGGACTTGCGGGAAGCCACCAGCGTCTCTCTGTCCCTTTTTGTGTAACCCACTATCATCTGGCAATGGCTTTGTGGGAATGCCCCGTCCAGGTGCTGAGGTGTTTTCCGTAACAGATCAGGATGGTCATCATGGCCTTGAATTGGTCTGTCGCCCTACAGTACTGACCAGCTCAACATGTCTCTTCGTTCTCCTGAGGTCAGTGCAGA
>NW_020960695.1:4236-8091 GCF_003031625.1 Empidonax traillii | reverse complement strand
ACTCTAAGGGAATCTTTCCTATTGACACCAGCCCATGATCTGAAATCCATCCTGATATTTTCCATTCAGAGTGATTATAATCCTTAAGAATCCTGATTCTCATTCCTTTCTTTCTCCTCCTTCTATCTGTGATCTAGTTTGTGCTGAAACTATGGAAGACATCCTTAGGCCTTACATTTGTGTCACATCCATATTTTCACTTGTGATCTTTTCCGTGAAGAAGTTTCTTGATTTGGAACATTTTTGAAGAAAAAAAAATCTGCATAGTAAATAATTATGAAATAGTCTAGAAAGATGGGGTTTGGCTACAAAGAGAAGGAGCATTTCCTTCCAGGCGACAGCTACAGGAACAGCGCTGGTGAATTTTTGTGAATGTGATTAGTTGACATGTTTTTCAGCAACTAGGTGTAGCCAAAGCCAGCCAAAGATCTGACCAGAAGAAAGAGCCATCACTGTCGTTATAAAGACCACTGAAAGGTGTTTATTAAAGTAATTCAAAGATGCTTTGATAATTTGATTGAATTTTCTAGTAGAGAGCATTCAGGTTATCAGAGTGTGCCTCAAAAAGTTCTTGTTCTAACCATAATTCTAACCACTTTTCAGGCTTTACAGTACACTTCATACTTTAACTTTTTTCCCAGTTTAGTTCCTCCTACATATTCTTCAAATGCTTTGTCCATTTTCTCATTCTGATCTTCACTGAAAAGATTCTTCCAGTCACTTACACCACCTGCAGAGAAGAAAAGAAACTCGAAAATCGAGAAAAATGCTTCTATAACTCTGTCATTCCATTGTGTCCTAAATACTGCTGATCTATTTTTCCAGATAAACTTGACTCATTTCTGCACCAAGATAATTTTGGGAAGTCAGTGGAGCTACATATCTGTGAAACTGCTACAATGTAAAAGAACATACTCCTCCTCAGGTGACTGTGTTCAAAAGGACAGCCTGAAGTCCTGGTTCCCTCCAGCTCTCCACTCCAGTCAGTTATGACTGATAAAGGGAAAGATCATGAAGAACTGATTAAGAATTATCTTGCAGGAGGCAGAGCTGCATTTCTGCTCCTTTGGCAGTAAGAGTTTTTATCTACTGACTTCTTGAACGTAAAGTGCATCAATAGATTGACAGCCAGGGTAGCCTTTCCATTTCTCTGTCCCCTACACTAGGCTGCAAAAATAGCTCCCTTTTGTTGCCTCTCCCCTGTGTACCTGATTCTTACATGCCTGACTTACTCCTAACCTGTAAGACTGAACAGGGGTTTGGCAGTGGCTCTCCTAAAAAGTGTGATCGTGCCACTCAGGTCGAGTTTGGCCCAGTGCTGCCTGCTCAGATAAGCCTCGGATGGCTAAACAATCGGTGATCTAGGCACAGAGGAGGAGTTCAGACACAGGACACTTCCTCCTTCCTGACAGACATCTGTGGGCCTATAAAATTTGCTCTGGTGTCAGCACCTTGCTGGGTATCTTCCTCACCAGTGTTCCTTGAATAGCTTTCTTAAGTGAAATAGTGATCACCTGCTTGAGACTAACTTGCAATCATAATATGTGCGCAAAAGAAGAAGTAAGGCACGGCCCAAGTTCTTGAGAAGGTGACATTCCTACCTCTGAACCACTTGCAGTTTCCTACCTTTGCGAAAGAGAATGTCGCCAAATGCCCCATGGGTCTTCTGAGAGTTCTTCTTCATTGCCTGAAAGCTGCTCCTCTCTACCACAAGCTGAAGCTCTTCCTCAGTCAGTGAAATCCCTAAGAAAGCAGCTATCTTTTTCACACCCAGGAGACGATTCTGGAAAGAAGAATGTAACACACCATGTGACATTCAACCAAATTACACTGCTTTCCAAGGTGGTTACAATTCCCAACATCTCTCTGCTCGATACATGTATGGGATATTCGCAGAGCTCAAGGGGACTAGAGGAAGACATAGTGTTCCTCTTCTCCATAATAATTATTTTGGAAGAGATACGAGCTGTTTCCCTATAGATTACAAAAGACTGTGCATGATTTACAGTTGAACAAAAGTTACACTTTTCAACATAAAAAAGCTCCTCCCAAAAAATTTTTGGGGATTTTGATTTACAATTATTTGGACTAGCTGAGTTGGGCAGGGCATGTCTCCAGGATGCAGGATTGTCGCCTCCCTAAGATCGTGCTTTATGGGGAACTTGCCACTGGCTGCTGCAAGAGAGGAGGCCCGAAGAGGAGATACAAGGACTGCCTGAACATCCCTGAGCCTTGGCCATATTGGTCACCACCACTGGTCTTCCCTGGCCTCCAATGGGGAGGCCTGGATACAAATCATCTATAACGCTGCTGCTGCTTTTGAGAACACTCGCAGGATCACTCTCAAGGAGAAAAGACAATGCAGAAAGAATCGCGTCTTGTCAATATCACCTGGGGAGTCTTTCTGCTGTACCTTCTGCAACCGGACTTGTCTATCTCACATTGGCCTTTTTAGCCATCAGCGCGCTTGTAGCAAGTGTGGGTAGAGCCCTTCTCAAATCTTTGTTTGTGAAGCCTAGCCATGATGATGATGATGATTTGGACTAATATCACAGCTAAATAAAAAACAATATTAATTTGCTCAAGCAAAATTTTAGAAGGTTTTTGAGTTTGCATTTCACCTCTTCTTTACTTAAAGCAAGAATCTATCCTATGCAGTTTGAATATCCTACATGAATATAATGATGAATTGGTTTCAGAAAAAATGCTTCTTCAAGTATAAAATATTTGTAATTATTGATAACCTCACCTCTTTTAGCTCTTCATAAGTTATTGTCATAACATTTTCTTCATCAGCATATTTGTTCCATTGGGAAAGGTATTCAAAGTAGCATCCCCAGGCCACTAAATAAAACAAAACAGTCCTAAGATGTGTCATAAATGAACATTAGACAAGCTCCTTAAACAGTAAACTAAATTTTACTCATTCTCTAGATCTCTCAGTCATAGGCGCTAGTAATAATGTCTGTGGCAGATTTTACACCCTTCTGGGGAAATTTTAGGATTTGCTCCAGGCTGTTCTGGCATAGCTACAAGTCTCAGGGATATGATACAATTTGGAAGTTGGAACAGTAAAACTTGTTAGTATCTCAAGGCACATGGGAGTCCACCCAAAAGCTATCAGTACGCAAGCCATCTTGCAGACTCCCTCAATCCACTTTAAAACCTTCTGTAACCTCCCTTCAGCTGGCTGTGTGCTATGCTAAACTGATGCCTTTTTAAACCAGTGTAATTTTTTTTCTCTCCTTTTTAATGCATTAGACTTAGTTTAAATAATTTCTTCCATTCAATTTGGCATATAGGTCTTTATATGTCTGCATGGACACAAGATAATGGACATTGGAGAGGAGGAGTGAAGGGCATCCAAGACAGAGATAAGGAAGAACCACTTCTTCTAGAAAAAATATCAGTTTGTACAAGATAATGTAGTTTGTGAAACTGCAGTTTTGTCAGGGACTCATCCTCAAGCAGTAAGACAAGTATGGTAAACTTTAGTGCGAACGCCTAACTTTTGGTCTTTAATCTCTGCTTTTGTACTGTAAACCAAAAAAATCCTAATGATGCTGATTTACTGAAGTGCAAGCTTTTTGAAACAAAGTACTGAATAACTGACAGAAACAGAATAATATACTGTACCTCTCTTTGACATGAAATCTGTGAAGAAATCATCCCAGGTCTCATAGGAGGGAACAATAGCCATGCCATTGGAAAAATGGTAATAAGATGTTGCTACATCCTTTGGGTTACGAATCAGTAACAATATCTAGAAAAAAAAAATATTTGTACAGAAAGATGTAACAGACTAAAGCATGAAAACAATACAATAATATACTTTATAACTACAATTGGGAAATT
>NW_020960695.1:0-1707 GCF_003031625.1 Empidonax traillii | reverse complement strand
CAGGGTGTTCTCAGGCAGAAGGAGCAAAGGAGCAAAGGTTGTAAACTTACACTCCTAGTAAACATCTCCTCCTAATAGTACTGAACAATGTGATCGCTTCAAGTGCTTCAAAATATTTTTGATAGTTATTTCCTGACATCAGTACGAATCAATCTAAAAAAATGCAGCATGGCATGGGAAGGTAGAGAGTAGCTCAGTTCTGGGTAGAAATGTAAAGCTGTTAACTTTATGAAGATAAATGGGACAGCAGATCCTGTAATACCAAGAGATCTCATCATGTCTGGTGTAAAACACTGAATTTTAGTTCTCTCCAATTCATGCATTTAACTTCATAACTATGAAAAGTAAAGATAACAAAAACCTTTGCATCTTATAGAAAAGAAATCAGGTGCTTTTTCTCACTCTTTTGGAAAATTCCCTACATAAAATCCTCATAATTCACTTTGCTGTGCTTTTTCAGAACAAACTCTGTTTCACAAAATTTTGTGAACATTTTGAATAATATTATTTAATATATCATATATCATAGACATTGCATATATTTAGTACAAATCCACTTCTTTGCAAGTAGTTAACCTTATTTATGAAAAAAGCAAAATATATTCACCAGATTTAGGGTATCCTGCCAAAATGATATCATCACTTCTGGCTTCAAAGGACTCCAAGGCTCTGAATGTTTCAGGACTACAAACAGTGACAGGGTAGAGAATTCCATTGTAAGAAAACAGCAGTTCATCACGACGCATTGTACGGGCAACCACTTCTGCCTTTTCTACAAAATCAGTAATTTTTTTCCTGGGCTTGTCCATTCTGCTTCTTCTCACACACACACACAGGCCCTGACACAGTGTGAAAGGCTATGCAGAAAAAGAAACCCACATGTTGCCTTTTTATACCTGCTGGGTTTGTTGGTGGTTGGACCTTAAGATAATAATTTACTACTCTTTATGAACTCTTAGACTCCAAAGAGTAATCTGAGCCTTTTGAAGTCAATAAAAGTTGATATAAAAAAAATTATGCAACCAAATGCATTTGTATTCTAGGATAAAGGACTTATATAATTTCAAAATATCATGCCTGTCACATGAAAAAGGGCAGATAAGAAGAATTTTCTCTCCATCCTGTATTAATTTTTCTTTTTTGACCATCAATGTCCCACAGGAGGTCAAATCCTTTTAATGTCCAAAACAGTCTGTTAGTCTCTCACTTAATGAGACTCTTCTCTTAAGAGAATCCCCATACAAACAGGACATTTGATACCTTTTACATGGGGACTGAATTTAGCAGTGGTAGAAAAACCCCTCAGCAGTTTCTCCTATGAGTTATTTCACCCTTGATGAAACTGGCAGCACCTGAAAATGGACTCACTTCAACACGTTTATTAATACAAATTTGTGACACCTTATGGGGTTCGCTGTGCCTGGAATAGGGTCTAACTGCAAAAAAAGCACACTTCTACCAGGTAGTAATAATAATAACACAAAGCACAGGCATACATGCTAATGCCAAGGCAACTTACAATGAAGTAATTGGTAAAAATTTTAAAGTACTATGGAACAAAAGTAAAATTAGTGGATATGTAGATGTCACGTAAAAATAACCAGAAATGCAAAGATTTCTTGTCCCACCTGTATTAATATATTTTTTATTGGCTCTCAGTATCCCCAGAATATCAAAGCTTTCTAAAGTCCATAACAGTCTGTGCAC
>NW_020960694.1:0-8106 GCF_003031625.1 Empidonax traillii | reverse complement strand
ACAACACAAAAAAGAGCACACCCCTCCAGCGGTTGTGTTTTCTCCCTCATTCCTGGTAGAAATGGTAACTAATTAAATACACTGCAACATATAAGTGCGACTGTTGTGGGTACTTATTTTCAATTATTATCACCCTCATTTTCTCTGGTGCAGGTGACTGCAGTGCTCAGCACCTCCAAACTTCAGATTTTTTTTTTTTCTTTTTTTGAGGTAACCAGTATAGGTGGAGCAGGGTTGCTCTGTCACGTAAGTAGGAAGAGATCATGTGTCAAATGCAGAACACAGAAGAGAAGAGAACAAAGAGGAATGAGACAGCGTGATTTATGAATGACAAGTATGCAAACTGTTATTACAGAAGTTAAAAGTAACAATCTCTTCTGATGCCTTGTCATTCCCCAAGGCTCAGCCCCCTTGCTGAAGTAGGCTGTTAATTCAGTCAATGCAGAAACTTATCCTAAATTCTGCTGCCTGAATAAGAGAGACTGGCAGATGAGGCACTAGACACATACATGCTAGAGACCCGTACCCCTGCAGGCAAGCGGACAGAGGGGAACAGGATATCCACGGACATTTCAAAGTGCACAGAAGCCAGCCTCCAAGGTCGTACCAAATCACACCTTCATGCCTCCATTTTTCATATACCTGGAGATGTTTTAGAGTAGATGGTTGCTTTTGCCTAAATATTGAGGATGCATATTTACTGGCTATAATAACAATTCTTGAACAGGCACCTAGTTCTCTATATTAGAATCATAGAATCATAGAATTAGGTTAGAAGACACCTTCGAGATCATCAAGTCCAACCCTTGATCCAACCCCACTGTCATTACTAGATCATGGCACTCAGTGCCACATTCAGCCTCATCTTAAAAACCTCCAGGGACGGTGAATCCACCACCTCTCTGGGCAGGCCATTCCAATGCCTGATCACTCTCTCTGTGATATCTGACTAATATCCAACCTAAACCTCCCCTGACAGAGCTTAAGCCCCGTGCCCTCTTGTCCTATTGCTGGTTGCCTGGGAGAAGAGACCGACCCCCACCTGGCTACAATCTCCTCTCAGGTAGTTGTAGAAAGCGATGAGGTCACCTCTAAGCCTCCTCTTCTCCAGACTAAATAACCCCAGCTCCCTCAGCCTCTCCTCACAGGACTTGTGCTCGAGTCCTTTCACCGGCCTGGTTGCTCTTCTCTGGACCCGCTCCAGCACCTCAATGTCCTTCCTGAACTGAGGGGCCCAGAACTGGACACAATACTCAAGGTGTGGCCTCACCAGTGCTTAGTTCAGGGGAAGTTCCCTGCTCCTGCTGGCCACACTGTTCCTGATCCAGGACAGGATGCCATTGGCCTTCTTGGCCACCTGGGCACACTGCTGGCTCATGTTCAGCCTCCTGTCGATCAGCACCCCCAGGTCCCTTTCTGCCTGGCTGCTCTCCAGCCACTCTGTGCCCAGCCTGTAGCTCTGCAGGGGGTTGTTGTGGCCAAAGTGCAGGACCCGGCACTTGGCCTTGTTGAACTTCATCCCATTGGAATCAGCCCAACTCTCCATCCTATCCAGGTCCCTCTGCAGAGCCCTCCTGCCTTCCAGCAGGTTGACACTCCCTCCTAACTTATTCAATTAAATCAGGCATGTCCACCCAACTGTTACTGATAAATGTGCTGATGGTTGTGCATGTATATGTAGAAGAAGCACGGGATCAGTTTTTCCTTATCATAACAGAAATAATTTAATTGGCAACAATTATGCCATAAAGGATGAGGTAAGTGTACCCCCTGGGAGATGACAGCTACGGAAAATTACAACAATTTGCAAATGGTTTTTTTTATATACAAACCCCTAGAACAAAGCAGACACAAAATCCCCATTTCTTATTATTAGTTTTCAACTTGCAGAAATATTTTTGTTATGTGTTTGCAAACTGACTAGCAAAAGAAGCCCACTCAGCTGAGGTGTGAGGGTTGCGAATGAAATCCTGACTCATGGAATCTGCAGATTCTGAGAAGCTGGAGCACACCTTAAGCCAGTTACCTTTTGGCCAGAGCTCCTTAGCACTCTGAATGCAGCTTGCAGAGCAGTGACGCACACAGCTCCTGCCAGCTGTGCTGGATCTGCACGTCCAGTGATGCTAATGGGCTGGCAAGCAAGCCTGCAAGAGACTAAACCATCCCCGCCACGGGCTGAGGAAGCGCATGGTCCAAGGCGGCTGTAATTTACAGCAATGTACCTTGTAGCATCTTTCTGTCATCTCACTCCCCAGTGAGAGACAGATGTGTTGTCTCTAATCATTCACTGATTGGTATCGGGAGATACATTAACATAATTGGCACATTTGTTCTAATTAACAGAGGGAAGCTGCCACATGCCACCCAACATGAAAAGCAAGGCCACTGGCAAGAACAGAAAACCTGCGATCACCACCTCAGATATACCTGGGAGCTGCAACCAGACCTGTGCTGCCAGAGGATGTTTCCAACAGCTGCATGAAATAAGGCAGCACACACAGAGATTAAGACTCGCAGAGCCAGGACAGGCTTCTGTGCAGACTAAATGAACACAGGGAACATAAATCACACAAGCGATTACAGACGCAGGAAAACCTATTACGGAGGCTAATTGCTGACACAAATTTAGCCATACTAAGTTACTAGCATTACTAGGCACTTAAGTCTCTTGGCACACTTGCTTACGCGTGACTGTTTTAGAAACTGGTAGAACAGAAGCACATCTGTTCCAAAAGAAACCCGAGGATGGGAAAGGAATAGGAGATCATCTGGATCCTGCCCTCCAGATCGTACAAGTCGTTCCTTACACCTCTCGCAATCTCAAGAGCAAAGTCAGCAGGGTATGAGCTCTGGATCCTAGTTGTTCATTACCTCCTCTGCACCAACCAGTCCTAGAATCATCCTCAGAGTGAGGAACACCTGCCAAAAACATGTCTTTTACACTCCAGACACAGCCAGAGTGCTCCAGTACAATGCTCCAGAAGCAACGAGATGCAAACAGCTGGGAGAGACTTGCCTTGATGAAAGGCAATTTGTAATTCTGGGAAGTGAGAACATTGCACCCCTGCCTTCCCCATGCCTGGTTGATGCAGCAGGATTGCTTTCCATCTGGTCCCCCATCCACATCAGCACTGTGGTTGGTGTTCTCCACAGCTGTGCCGACTGGTCACAGCGGCATCACTTGCCTTGCAGCAGTCCCTGCTGAGCTCACACAGCCTCCAACAGCCACAGGGAAATCACAGCTCCCCTGCTTCACCTGAATTGTAACAACAGACACGAATCCAAGCCATATTGGTAGTAAAGGCACACATATTCATTCTACTAAGAATAAAGCATTTGTGAAACTAGCTACTGATTTGGACATAGTACAAGATGTTCAAGTGAGACCGAGAAAACTTTAGCAGTTTTCATACAGGCTATTGAACCAGCAGCTATTTCAGGTACCTTGAGACTTGAGTGCTTATTTGAAGAATGTTATTTGATTTTTGTTTTTTGTTTCAAATGTATACTTTTGCCCCAGCAACTGGCTGTTGAAGGGGATGCTGTCCTCTATGTACTATTTACTGAAAAGAGACTTAAGATTTAAAAAAAAAAAAAAAGAAAGAAATAAAAAGGCAATCTCTAAAGAGACTGAAATTACAGCTATGAGCGAGTAAAAAACACATACTGAGAATGAGACAGCAAATGCAAACCACTACGATGTTTTGTTAAGTTTTTGCTATTGTGCTTCTGCTGACACTAACAGGAATTGTTGTTCCTGCTGCGGAAACACTTCCTTAATCACACATATATCCAGCTTTCTGCTTGAGCACTAAAATCTACATGGGGTGTCGATACAGCTGCTGGATGTCTCCGGCCCCATTACAGCTTCTCTTTATGCACAATTGGGAAGTGAAGCCTAACAGAATAAACTTCAAAGGCCAAGGTGGACTGGCAGAAGCAGATGGAGAACTTTATTCCATAGAGCCTCAAATTCAAACATAGATCACGGCACTATTAAATGAAAACCATAGCTGCTATGTGCCATCAGAAGTTTCTGGGCTTCCTTTCAACCTGAAAGAAGGGCTTGAACTGGAGGTCCCATACGTCATATGTTGACTGGCACTTTTGTCATCCTATGGGCATGTGGAGTCCTCAGTCCCAGAAGCAACTGAGGGGGTCTGTTTGGAAGCAGCTTTAAATGAGTTACCAAAGTGATGTCGGCAGTCCTTTGGTTGGACTGATAGATGGATGGATCTTATTCTTCACACCACAGAGCTGTATGCTCTTGAGGATCATTAAATTCAATAAGGGAACAGTATTTGGGGGGTGGCTGAAGTCCTAAAGGACACCCCTTTCCCACTCAAACTCAAAATTGCACAGTGCCTGTTATCATACAGACAGCTCCTCCTACAGTTTCAAAAGGCTGTAAACTGTAAATCCGGAATGGATTTTGTCCAGGTTACACTTTTTAGTAAAAGAAAAGCATCAGGTCTAGAAGAACATGGAAATTCCTGAGCAAAACCCAGCAAAAGCTGATCAAACAATTCTTGAGTGACAGCTGATGTGTTCTGCAGACAATATCTCCAGAAGTATCTCCATGAAAACATGGGAGCATCGTAATTCTTCATGCCTGAAGTGAGCACTGCTTTTGAAGAAGTTACTGTCAGAGGAACCGACAAAGGCAGACACTATCACCAGGTGACTGAGGGTGCTGTTAAGAACCAGGAGCTCTACAAAGCCTTGACAAATTCTAACATTTCAGGCACGATGAGGCATGTTGGATATAGTGAGCCAGAGTCACTCAGTGTCAAAGTAAGACCTGATGGACTAATCTCACAGGCATACAAGATTCTGGTTAGAACAGTATCTCCAGGATGAGGAGCTATCTTTTCTAAGGGGAGAACTGGGAGGTACGCTCATCTATCTCATAAAAAATTGCAGCTAAAAGCTGTGTCCCACACCACATATCTTTCAAAACTAAAAAAACCCAAAACACTGCTCCTTCTGAGTACATCCTGAAGAGGACAGGAAGGTTACACTAGCCAGTCCAGCATCCCAGAGCTGTCATTGCCACAAAAAGTGGGTTGTAGAGAACAGGATAAGCTAGCAAAGTGTATATCAGTGCTCTTGTAGAACATCTCCCATTGTAATATTTCCTGGAGGAACTACAAGTCTGACTGTTCTCCAGTCTTACAGATCATCCTTGCCTGAATAGAATCATACAGGAACTTGATTCACTTCGGAGCACGCTCTGCCCTCACTTACATTGGCATCAATGGAACTGCACTAGAAAGGAAAAGCATAGGGGTAGATCCCATAGAAAATTTATGTCTTAAAAAACTCAGTTCTACACAAAGACTTGTGGACCCTGACATGGGCTACTGCACTGTGGAAATGAACTGGTAGGAAATAAATGTAAAACTAAGACTACCTAATAAGCTAGTAGTCAGTGTGCTTCCCAGGAAAGCACAAAACCCAAATGCAAACCTATCCTTCAAGCAGAAGATTCTAACCTCCAACTTCATGCTTTGCAAAAGAGTGTCCTGACCACCACCAGCAGACTGGGGGATAAAACATATGTCAAAACAAACAGAAATAGAGGGGACCAGGCACTGAAAATTACAGAGAGTGAGCTTCATCCTGTAGTTTTGGAGGACAGGCCTGCATTGCCAGACCTTACCCAATGGCTCTCCACGGCAAAACGGATGAGAAATCCTCATTCATTTTGGGCTGTGCTCCTTCTGCAGGCAAACCTGCCTTCCTCTCCCCACTCTTCCTCCCACTGACACCTGAAAGCGGTCCTGCTGTATGTTGCAAGGCACTGCAAAGAACAGTGTCACTTCTCAGGTAACTAGCTTCTGTGGCCACAAACTCCCCTACTTGTCTCTCTCAGAGCTCACCTTCCTTGCGGTGAACGTAAAACAGCGTCTCAGTGACACACACCTGCATGGAAATGCATACGCATGAACTCCCGATTAAGGGATAACTGCTGCAAAACATAAGGGGCTCTCATGAAACAAAGCAAACAGCAGTCACCTTAATAATCAATTAGATGGAGCAGCCACCTGATGCAGCCTATTTGGAGAAGTCCCCAGCTTCCACCAGCTTTGCCTGTGCAAGAGTAGCTGAATAAAGTTTGTGTCACTGCCATCTTGACTAGGCAAAACACCCTCTTCTGCCTCTTGACTCAGTGATGCTTTCCACCTTGCTCTAGTTCCTAATTAAAGCCATGAATGTGGATAAATATCACATCCAGTTTTAAACCCAACCGGGTCACCAAACTGTGCGCTACACCCTGTTCTGCAATTAAACTACTCTGTGAAACACCTCAATTATAATTAAAGAAGCAATTATCCCCCTGCTAAAGGCCCCACAAATCACACATTTCAATGCAAAAGTTCGTCTAGCAGTTTTACGGCATATTAACCAATCTTACATCTCATTTGTGTTTTGATCTATAACCTATTCCAATGAGCTAATTTGATGTGACTTAGTGTCTCTAACTATATTTTATCATGTGCAAGATGATGCTGGCATCTTTCAAATAACAAGTTAAACGAGCTAAAGGGGTTAATTTTAATAACTGTCATTACTGTTGGAGCATCACAGAACAGGATCCTTCCTGCCCTCTCCAGTTAGGTTTGAAAAATGCACACACAGAGAAGAGTGCAATTGAAATGGATGCTTCTGTTGCTGCCAGGGAAATGCAACTGATTTCACTGAGAGCACGAGGCTGGTGGGTTGGATTGCTTATCTCACGACTTTATCCTATTTCTCTACATTGAGGAAAAGTGGAAGGCAGAGGAGCATGGAGCTAGGGCAGGGTGCTGCTTGTTTCTTGGTTTTATACCCATTCTTCTACTTTTTTTTTGTTTGTTTTGTTTTGTTTTTGGTTACAGCAGGAATATGTGAGCTTGCCTTGTCACCCCTCAGCTACGTGTGGAAACCTCAGTGCAAGAGCATCTGTGCTGGTCCTTCTGATGCTTTCCTCGGCCATGCATTGGAAAAGCCAAAACATTTATCCACGTGTTTCAAAACCTGTAGGCTAGTTCAGCTTGATGTTGGCTGTAAAACTGAGAGTGGAGAGGTATGCCACAGTGCAGCTGGCACCCATGCTAGTTGGGGCTGGTGGGCAGGGGTATATGACTGCAGAGAAGCTGATCTGTTTTTTCCAGAGACCTCAGTTCCTTACTTTGTTCCAAGAGAACAAGCAAGACGTACTTTGATTTGACCTCTGGCCAGGAGGTTGCTTGTATTTTAACACATCTACTTCCTTTTGGATCTTGAGGTTTTTTTTTTTTTTTTTTCTTTTCCTAGTGTTCTTTTCCTAGTCTCCTAGACCGGAGACTACTCTAACGCTTGTCATGTACTAGTGGATCTGCAGGACTGGTAAGTGTTGCCTTAAAAGCTTTACCTGCTCATCTCCGTCTTCATCCTTGCCCTTTGGAGAAGCTGTATGCTGCTATGTGGTTCAGCTTTGCAGTAACAGTATGATCTGCTCTAGCACTGATCCATACAAGCTTGGCATGGTTAATTAAATATGCTGGCAATTATAAGACTGAATTCTCCAGATACTGAATGGAGTAGAGAATTTATCCCCGATCATGCTTATTCCCACCACTTTGAAATAGCAGGGGAAAAAAATCAAAAAATCACACAGAAACACACAAAAAAATCCCCAAACCCAGCCTCCCCCCAAAAAACCTCAAAAAACCCCAGCAACCTACAATGAAGGGGGAGAACAGAATAAAAGAGAAAATGCAAGGGAAAGATGCTGGAACTTTGGACTCCAGCACTGCACTGCATTGCACTGAAGGTCTACTCTGTACAGTTTCACAGTGTAAGCTTTTCTTCATCTATTTTGGTGTTAAATCCAGTGACTACTTCAGAAGCCAGTAAGTGAAAAAAACCTCTAAACAAAACACGGTGCCCAGAGTGTGAAGAGTCTGATGCACATGCTCACCAAAGCATTTGGAAAAGCTGTTCACAGATGCATTAACCTACTCTACTTGGAATCAAAGCAGTCTTTCAACAAGATGGAAAATAGCCTCAGACTTCTGCTTGCCTTCTCCCAAGTCCTTTCTTATAGTTACCTGTACCATCATATCAGAAACTTCTCCAAAC
>NW_020960693.1:5581-11578 GCF_003031625.1 Empidonax traillii | reverse complement strand
GAGGAGGAGAGCGAGGTGCTGGAGGAGAGTCCCTGCGGTCGCTGGCAGAAGCGCCGCGAGCAGGTGGGAGCCGGGCGCGGAGGGACGGAAATGCCGGGGACGGGGACGGGAATGCCGGGGATGTGGATGCCGGGGGATGGGGACGCTGGGGGATGGGGCCCGGCGCGGCCGCAGCCCCCGGGCACGTTCAGCGCGGAGGGAGCCGGTCGGAGCCCGTAGATGCCCAGAGCAGGGCGATGGCGGCGGCCGGAGGGCGATGCCGAGAGCGGCTGCGGGGGGAGCCGCGCTCGCCGTGCCCTGGTGCGGGGAGCCCCAGCGCGGGGAGCCGGGCTCATCGTGCACCGGTGAAGGGAGCCAGGCTCGCCATGCCCCGGCGCGGGATGTGCCGGTGCGGGGTGTCTGGTGCGGGGACCAGGCTCGCCGTGCCCCGGTGCTGGAAGCCCCGGGGTGTGGGGATCCGGGTGTGGAGAGCTGGGCTCCGCAGCGGGGGCCCAGGAAATGGGCTCACCACGCTCCGGTGTGGGAAGCCAGGTGTGGAGGTCTGGGCTCTGTTGCAGGGACCGGGCTCCCCATGCCCTGCTGCAGGAAACCCTGCTGTGGGGAGCTGGGCTGTGCCCCGAGGGAGCAGGGCAGTCCCGGGCACATCCCACACCAGTGCTGAGCCTGGGCCCGGGGGGGTTTGGCTGGGCTGGGTCCTGGACCTGTGGTGCAGGTCACAGGGTGGTGACCCTGGGCATCTCCTGCAGGGACAAGGACTTGCCAGGTCAATGGTGTGGTGACAGGGCTGGTCCCCACAGCCCCGCAGGGCTGGAGAACACGGATACACCAGAGGTTACTGCTTTCCAGAGAGGGGGTTGGTTAACTTCAGCTCATCTACCAGGGCCAGGGCTCAGCGTCAGGATCATGTCCCCTGGAAATGGATCCGGAGTCTCCCTGTCTGTCAGGACACCCAGGAATGGGGACCAGAGTCAGTGGGTGAATCCTGACCCCAGGCAGGGGTGGGACAGACAGAGGTCACAGGCACTGTGGGCTCCTGAAGGAGAGAAGACCCATTCAAGGCCAATCTGTTCGTCTTCCATTATCTCCCCCTCCCCCTTAAGGACCTGGCCTCCAGCACTTGGCTCTGCCTTTGGCTCCACTTCCCAGGCTGAATTCCCAGTCTGGGCTTTGCCAAGACTGTGATAACCTGCTCCTGTCAGTGCCATCAGCACCTGCCCTTCTGGTCCTCAGTGCTGCCAGCTGCTTCCACACCCACACATCCTCCTTCCATCCCTGCTCCTGCTCCCTGTTCCCCTCTGACCGACACCTGACCTACACCAGAGTGCACCTGCCTAACCCTGACCCTCATTATAAGGATATTGAGGGGCTGGAGCATGTCCAGAGAAGGGAATAGAGCTGTGGAAAAGTCTGGAGCACCAGGAGCAGCTGAGGGAGCTCAGCCTGGAGAAAAGGAGGCTCAGGGGTCACCTTCTTGCTCTCTGCAACTCCCTGACAGGAGGGGGGAACCAAGTGGGGGTCAGGCTCTGCTCCCAGGGAACAAGGGACAGGACAAGGGCCTCAAGTTGTGCCAGGGGAGGGTCAGGTTGGATATTGGAAAAACTCCTGCCATCTGTTCTGCCCAAATGTTGCTGTTTAACAATGAGGATTTTAACACTAACTGAGCACAGGAGCTTTCTGGAGTGGTGCTGCTGTGGCTGGAACTGGCCTCAGGTGTTCAACCCCCTGTGCAGGCGTGGGAGAAGTGAAAGCCCCCCCAGTGTCATCTCCACGCAGGTGCTTTGGTGGCTGTGCCATGTCCTCTGTCCACGGGGACTTTTCTGCCAGAGCAGTGGGAAGGGTGGGTTGGCCTTTCCAAGGCCAGAACAGCTGTTCCAGGACAGCCCAGAGAGGCAGGAAGGCTCCTTGATTGCAAAGTGGAGGAAGTTTTATGTAGGAGAGCTGTGTTTGTGTGAATTCACAGCTGCCTCATGACGTGCAGGAAGGGACTGAGCGAGAGCAGCCGCGCTGTCGGTCCCGTCTCCTCTCAGGAGCTGCTCAGCACAGGCTCCAAGTGCCCTGAGCGCTCCTGGGATGTGCACCAACAGGGATCTCCCTCGCTGTCCTGAAGATTTGTTGTAATTATTCACTCTCCCTAATTTGTTTTTGGCGGGAAAGCCGAGCCCTGTGCCTGATCTCAGGTTTGGAGAACGGGCCTGCTGAGGTGGGAGTGCCCCGGTGGGCAGAGCCAGCCTGGCACACCCTTGGAGTGGTGTTGGGAGCCTGCAGAGCTGACAGGACACAGGCAGGTCCCCCCTTGACCTGGGGGGGCTCAGCAGGGTCTCAGCCTGGAGAAAAGAGGGCTCGGGGGGGAACCTCCTCAGTGGCTGCAACTCCCTGACAGGAGGTGACACCAGAACAGGGTCGGGCTCTGCTCCCAGGGAACAAGGGACAGGACAAGGGGAAACAGCCTCAAGTTGTGCCAGGTGAGGTTTAGGTGGCATACTGGGAAAATTCCTTCCTGGCAAGGGCTGCCCTGCGGGGATTTAACAGCCATGTGGACCTGGCACTTGGGGACAGGGGCAGGGGTGGCCTTGGCCGTGCTGAGGGAGCGATTGGGCGCTGTGGTCTCAGAGGGCTTTTCCAACCCAAACCATTCCACGATTCCGGGGCTCCACAGGCTGGAAGAGAAGCAGGGTAAGATTCACTGGTGTGTAAATTAGCATTAATGATGAGCACACGAGGACTGGCCCCTGGTTTGCTCACAGGACCGGGCGGGTGTTCCCACACCACGTGCCGGGTTACAGGCAAGACCCAAGCGCTGTGCTGGGCCCCCCTTTTCCCCCCCCCGAGGAATAAATCCCTTCCTTCCACAGCCTCCTTTGCCTGTTTATGACCATGCATTCCCCAGGGACCCACAGTCACAGGTTGCAGTTCAGGAAATAGAAGCACACGAGGTGTGAGGAGAGGCAGCCTCTCAGCCCCAGCCCCAGCCCTGCTCTGCTCTGCTCTGCCCTCTCAGGGCTGCCCAGCCCTGCTCTGCCCCTCTGAGATCTCCCCTGCTCTTCGTGAGATGCCTCTGTCACAGAAGTTTCCTCGTGGGAAAGCCAGGGCTCTTTCAGCTCTGCTCTGATGACCTCATTTACTTCCCCCACCCGCCCTGGGCCATAAGAGCAGGAGGGAGAAGGAGCTTGGCTTTCTGCTCACGTGAAAAGTTTTGCACCTTTGCTGGTCTGAACACGAGCTGTGGCTGAGCCCTGGCGCCTCGTGCTGGGATCAGCTGGGTTTATCTGGGTCGCTTTGCTTTCCCAAACCCTCGATCCGTTGGGAAAGGGGATGCTGCGGCTGGCAGGTGTGTTTGCTGCTCAGCAGTGCTGGTCCCACCGTGTTCACCTGTCACATCCCCCGGGTTCAGGCCGTGATTTCCACACTCTCTTTGTCCATCTCCAGGTGTCCCCACCTGCCAGTTCTGCCCACCGTGCTCCCCTGTGGGAATGTCCTGGACCCAGCATGCTCTGGGTGGCCTGTGGTGTTCCTCAGGGCCTTTCCCTTGGGATGAGAGTGGTTTGTGCCGGGGCAAAACTCAGCTGTGGTTCGTGGACTGAACTTTGGAGTTGATCTGAAATTTATCCTTCTAAGCAGCCCCGGAATTGCCTCTTGTTTGTGACCATGATGCTGCTTCTGACTTGGACTGCAGGGAGGGAAGGGATGGGCCATCCAGGGGGACGAGGACAGGCTGCAGAGGTGGGACAGAGTGAACCTCATGAAGTCCAACGAGGCCAAGGGAAGGTGCTGCACCTGGGTCGGGGCAGTCCCAGCACAGACACAGGATGGGGAGAGCCCTGGGGAGAAGGGCTTGGGGTACTGGTGGGTGAGAGGCTGGAAATGACCCATCCCAAAACCCCTCATCAGCCCTGGGCTGATCCCACAGTGGGGGCAGCAGGGGAGGGGGGGG
The DNA here is from genome assembly GCF_003031625.1 of Empidonax traillii. Lineage (NCBI taxonomy): Eukaryota > Metazoa > Chordata > Aves > Passeriformes > Tyrannidae > Empidonax > Empidonax traillii. Next base: position 7,647 of record NW_020960693.1, on the reverse strand, counting down.
ATTCTGCCCCCTCAGGTGAGACCCCACAGCAGAGCTGCCTCCAGCCCTGGGCACAACATAGAAAGTGCCAGAGCAAGGGGGAATGGCTTCCAGGGGGCAGGGTTGGATGGGATACTGGGAAGGAATTCTTGGCTGTAAGGATGGAGAGACCCTGGCACAGGTTGCCCAGAGAAGCTGTGGCTGCCCCATCCCTGGAAGTGTCCAAGGCCAGGTTGGACGGGGCTTGGAGCAACCTGGGGTAGTGGAAGGTGTCCCTGCCCATGGCAGGGGGTGGGACTGGATGGGCTTTCAGGTCCCTTCCAACCCAAACCATCCTGGGATTCTGCAATTCTGACTCTGAGCTTCAACTTCTAAACCCAACAGGATGAAAGAAGGAAAGAAGGGGAACAGTCATAGAAATCAAGAGAAGAAATACTGAAGCGCAATTTAAAGAAAACGAAGTGATATTAAAAACTCTGCAAGAAGGGGTGGGCTTGAGGTGTTGTCGCAGGTTCCCACGAGATCAGAAAATGAAAACAAAATGTGGAAAAATAGTGTAAGCGCTGGAATCCCGTGATGTGCAAGGGGCTTCCCATTTTTAGGCATTAAATGAGGTTTGCAGTTGGCAGGAGGATCACCAGTTCCGTGGTGGAGGATTTGGGAAGGCTCCAACTATGCAATATCTGCCACCAGGGTTATTTTTAAAAGCCTCTTTGTTGCCAGCACTCCCCGGGGACCGGGCTCCGAGCGCGTTCCCTGTGAGGAGAATCAGCTGGAGGACTTGGCTCCTTCTTTTCCTGCCATCCTTGTTTTCCTGCCATCCCTTTCGTCCCTGCCCCTTTCTGGGTTTGCAGCTTTTGTTTTTCTGCAGGGGAACTCTGCAGGGTGAGTTTGTGGTGGCGCTGCTGACCTGAGCTCGTCACGGGGTCACAGCCAGGACTTTGGAGTCGATATCCCCGATCTTAGGGTTAATATCTGAGGCTTTGGGGTTAATATCTGAGGCTTTGGGGTTAATATCTGAGGCTTTGGGGTTAATATCTGAGGCTTTGGGGTTAATATCTGAGACTTTGGGGTTAATATCTGAGGCTTTGGGGTTAATATCTGAGGCTTTAGGGTTAATATCTGAGGCTTTGGGGTTAATATCCTAGACTTTAGGGTTGGTATCTGAGACTTTTGGGTTAACATTCAAGACTTTCGGGTTGATACCTGAGACTTTAGGACAGTGAAGGCTTCACCTTGGCTGCGCTCCAGATGGGAGCTGAGGGGCACCCCAGAGGCTTCTAAATGAGGATAAATCCAGAGGAAGTTGAACTCCAGTGGGAAACTTGACAGCAGATACTGGAAGCAGACAGTGGAGTTCTCTCCCCAGCACGTGCTCTGGGGGTCTGGCAAGCAACAAGCCTTGGCTGTGCCAGGATTTGAGTCCTCCCCATCACACTCCGAGCCCTGCCTGGGGCCTCGGGGGCCGCTCTCCCCGTGCCACGTTCTCCATTTCACAGAGCCTTTAATCCTTCGGGATCTTACCCGGCCTCAACAATCCTGGGCCTTGTTCTCGCTGCTGGGGAGGGAGTGACGTCAGCCCTCGGTGAGGGCTCGGTGCAGGAACTTGCCCTTCTTCGTGCACGAACACGCTCCTTTATCCCCATCAGTGTCCTACACAGGAATCCTGGTTGCAGCTCCTTTATCCCCATCAGTGTCCTCCACAGGAATCCTGGTTGCAGCTCCTTTATCCCCATTCGTGTTCTGCACAGGAATTCCTGGCTGCAGCTCCTTTATCCCCATCCATATTCCCCACAGAAATGCCTGGCTGCAGCTCCTTTATCCTCATCCATATTCCCCACAGGAATGCTTGGCTGCAGCTCCTTTATCCCCATTCGTGTTCTGCACAGGAATTCCTGGCTGCAGCTCCTTTATCCCCATCCATATTCCCCACAGGAATTCCTGGTTGCAGCTCCTTTATCCCCATCCATATTCCCCACAGGAATTCCTGGCTGCAGCTCCTTTATCCTCATCCATATTCCCCACAGGAATTCCTGGTTGCAGCTCCTTTATCCCCATCCATATTCCCCACAGGAATTCCTGGTTGC
>NW_020960693.1:3478-5082 GCF_003031625.1 Empidonax traillii | reverse complement strand
TATCCCCATCCATATTCCCCACAGGAATTCCTGGTTGCAGCTCCTTTATCCCCATCCATATTCCCCACAGGAATTCCTGGTTGCAGCTCCTTTATCCTCATCCATATTCCCCACAGGAATGCTTGACTGTATCTCCTTTATCCCCATCTGTGTTCTGCACAGGAATTCCTGGTTGCAGCTCCTTTATCCCCATCCATATTCCCCACAGGAATTCCTTGTTGCAGCTCCTTTATCCCCATCCATATTCCCCACAGGAATTCCTGGTTGCAGCTCCTTTATCCCCATCCATATTCCCCACAGGAATTCTGGTTGCAGCTCCTTTATCCTCGTCCATATTCCCCACAGGAATTCTGGTTGCAGCTCCTTTATCCCCATCCATATTCCCCACAGGAATTCCTGGCTGCAGCTCCTTTATCCCCATCCATATTCCCCACAGGAATTCCTGGTTGCAGCTCCTTTATCCCCATCCATATTCCCCACAGGAATTCCTGGCTGTATCTCCTTTATCCCCATCCATATTCCCCTCAGGAATTCCTGGCTGCAGCCCCTTTATCCCCTGGTGAGCTCCGAGGCCGTACCCGTGCCCTGGATCTGCTCCCTGCGCTCAGCGGACGCGGCTCAGCAGCTCCCAGAGGCTGTTCCTTCTGCTCTCTCCTCCAGAAGCGTTACAATGACTGGCATTCACCCTGTTTTCTTCCCTTTCCTGCTTTTATCCAAGCTTTTCTGTCCTCTCCCTGGCTCTCCCAGGGGGGTGGTGTTGTTTGCAGTGCCCAGACGTTGGACTGGGGGGCACTGGGGGCCTGTAACAGCAGGGTGAGGGATGGCACGGCCCCAGGATAGAGTACAGCATTCCCACGGGGTGGGGTACAGAGAGGCCCTGGCACAGGTTGCCCAGAGAAGCTGTGGCTAACCCTGAATCCCTGGAAGTGTCCAAGGCCAGGTTGGACGGGGCTTGGAGCAACCTGGGCTGGTGGGAGGTGTCCCTGCCCATGGCAGGGGGTGGGATGAGATGAGCTTTAAGATCCCACAGGATGGGTTATGGCACACCCCTGGGATGGGGCACAGGATGCCTATGGGATAGGATACCACCTTCTCTTGGGCACCCCCTGCTCCCGCCTCCCACCCCAACCCCTCCAGGCCCTGCCCACCCAGTGCAGGCTGGCACTGGGATCTTTCCCTTTCTCCCGGGTCCTGCAGAGCCCTCTGACATCACCAGCACCACTGCATGTCCCGGGGGTGGGGACAGGGCCAGGGAATTCCCGAGGTGTGGTTCAGACGGGGAGCAAAGCTCCGGGGCTGGGCTGGGGCTGAGCCCAGGCTGTGTCACCTCCTGGAATCCTGCAGGGCTGTCCCCAGGCTGTGTCACCTCCTGGAATCCTGCAGGGCTGTCCCCAGGCTGTGTCACCTCCTGGGATCCTGCAGGGCTGTCCCCAGGCTGTGTCACCTCCTGGGACCCTGCAGGGCTGTCCCCAGGCTGTGTCACCTCCTGGGACCCTGCAGGGCTGTGTCAGCTCCTGGGACCCTGCAGGGCTGTGTCACCCCCTGGGACCCTGCAGGGCTGTCCCCAGGCTGTGTCAGCTCCGGGGCCCTGGGGGTAAAACAAA
>NW_020960693.1:0-2895 GCF_003031625.1 Empidonax traillii | reverse complement strand
TGTGCTGCAAAAACAGCTTCTCCCAGGAAATAACGAGCCCGGTGCTGCCCCGTGCAGGATCTCTCCTGGCTCGTGTCTGGGCAGTGGAAAAGTACTCCTCTGTCCCTTCCCCGCAGCGTGGCAGGAGAACAGGGATCACAGTGTTTGCTCCGGCAGCTGCTGGGCAGGAGGGAAGGGCAGCCGTGGGCATGGAGGGAAGGAAAGGCTCCCAGCCCTGCCACCCACGGGCAGGGGCACCAGCTGGACACTCCCCAAGGAGCCCTGCTCCAGATCCAGCTGGGAAAGGCAGGATCCCTGTCCACAGGGATGCCTTGACTGTGGCTGTCAGGCAGGGATCCCCTGGGGAGGGACAGTGTCTTCCCTCTGCCAGAGGGCAGTGTTAGGTAGGATGTTGGGAAGGAATTCTTCCCTGTGAGGGTGGGGAGGCCCTGGCAGAGGTTGCCCAGAGAAGCTGTGGCTGCCCCTGGATCCCTGGAAGTGTTCCAGGCCAGGCTGGACAGGGCTTGGAGCAACCTCAGCCAGTGGAAAGTGTGCCTGCCCATGGCAGGGGGTGGGACTGGATGGGCTTTCAGGTCCCTTCCCACCCAAGTCACCCTGGGATTAGGTGATTCTGTGACAGGGAGACTTCATGGACAAGGGCTGGACAAGGGTGCCAGGGATGCCCCTCAGGCCCTGGAGAGGGGGGAGCTCTGTCTCTGCCCATCCTGCTGTGTGTTGTCCTTGAGTGTTTCCCTCCCTGCTCTCCTTGTTCCTGGAGCACAGCTGGGCGCCAGGTTGGTTTTCCTGGCTGACTGACCAGCCCTGCTGTTTTCTGTCCCAGCTCTGCTCCTTCCTTGAGGCTCCTCAGTGTCAGAGCTCATCCTGCCCCGTGCCAGCTCCTCCTCACTGTCAGCCACTCGGGCACGTGGGCTGGGTCAGAGCTGAGACCGTGGTTTTGTGAGAGACAGGATCAAATGCTTCACTGGAACCAAAATATTTTCCTCCTGGTGCGTTCCCTTCACCTGCTGGTTGTGTAACAGGATGGCAGGGACAGAACAGGTTTGTCTGGCACCCAGGAATCCGCGGGTGGAGCTGCCCTGCTGGGGGCACCCCGGGTGTCCCCAGCCCCCTGTCCCAGCCTGTGGTGCTCCTGCCATGGGGACAATTGCAGCTACTGAGGGACAGGTGGGTCTGCTGCTGGTCCCTGTCCCCTCCCTGGGGATGGAGGGGCTGCTGCTGGTCCCTGTCTCCTCCCTGGGGACAAAGGGGCTGCTGGTGGCCCAGCTGGTGCTGGAGGGGCCCTGGAGGCAGAGCTGGGATCTGGGAGTGGAGCCTGGGATCCCAAAGCACGTTTCTCCAGCCCCTGTCCCTCGGCACAGGCAGTCCCACGGGCTCTGCCTGTGCTGCCACTCCCTGTCCCTGTCCCTTGGTGACCTGCAGGACAGGGTTCAGGTGTCCCTGACTGGGGCCCCAGCCCTCTCAGCTCATGTTTTTTTTCCCTTTCCCGTGTTTTCCAAAGTGATTTCTGTGTTGCAACAGCCACCCCTGCCCTGCCTGGGGCCACAGTGCGGGGAGGGATGAGGGGCACGGCCTTGGTCAGGGCCAGGGGATGAGGTCTGGGGGGAGAACAGCGGGGTCCAGTGCCAGCAGAGCCTGCAGGGACCCCCTGTCCATGGGGTGTGCTTGTGCCCAGCACCCCCTGATCCTGAGCCATGAACAGAGCCGACACAGCCCTCCCTGTCCCCAGCTCAGGGGACACCAGCCCGGGGGGCCAGGCTGGGATTTACCCTCCAAGGGGTTTTCCAGGCACGTTGTGTTCCCTGCTCAGCCCTGTGGCCCAGCAAATCCCACCCCTTCCCAGCGCTGAAGCGTCGGGGTGGCACGAGGAGTGGGACAAGGGGTGCACACAGGGAGTGGAGAACCATGGAATGGTTTGGGTGGGAAGGGACCAGACAAAACTCCCTGCCATGGGCAGCAGAAAAGCCTTTCCCCATTGCTCCAGGCCCTGTTCCTGCCTCGTCCCACAGCTGCTTTCCCAGCCCCACATCCTCATCCCTGAGCCTGTTCCCGTGCCTGCCTCATCCCTAGGCCTGTTCCCGTGCCTGCCTCATCCCACAGCTGCTCTCCCGGCCCCCTGAGCCCATTCCCGTGCCTGGTTCAGCCCTGGCTGACGAGAAAAGCTCAAAAGGGAGCGATTTATTGGAAGCTGCAACCTGATCCTTGGTCCAGCTCCAGTGCCTCGTCCCCAGCACCAGCCAAGCACTTTCTGGAAGTGGTGCCCACCAGCAGCACCCCCAGAGCTGCCAGGAATGCCGGGAGGGGGCTGAGGGATGAGCAGGGATCCTGTGCCGGTGCCTTCTGTCACAGCCAGGCTGTGAGACAGTGGGACAGTGGGACAGTGCCACGTTTATTTGTTCATGGAGGCAGTCCCAGAGCCCGGAGCTGCAGCAGCTGCTGGGGATCAGTTTTATTCTCGCCCGGCACAAGACAGAGCACGTTCGTGTCTGCACGGAGAGGGGGATGTTCCTCCCCACCCCCCCGCAGGCCTGGCTGCTCTTCCCGCCACATTCCAGAGCCTCCCGGATCCCAGCACATCCACTGCCCCGGCCCCAGGCGCTGGGATGCCCCTTGGGCTCAGAGCAGCTCGTTCAGGGCCAGGAGGGACCACCCCAGGCTGCGGGTCCCCAGAACGAGATGGGCTTTAAGGTCCCTCCAACCCAAACCATTCCGGGATTCCCAGATGATTCTGTGATTCCTGTGCTGGCTCTGTGTGCACTGGGAGGCTGCTGGGGTCACTGGGAGGGCTGCTGGGATCACTGGGAAGGCTGCTGGGGTCACTGGGAGGGCTGCTGGGATCACTGGGAGGGCTGCTGGGATCACTGGGAGGCTGCTGGGATCACTGGGAAGGCTGCTAGG
>NW_020960692.1:17329-20302 GCF_003031625.1 Empidonax traillii | reverse complement strand
TCCTTCCCAAATCCACCTGGAAAGCTGAAGGTGAAGCCTTTTAGACTCCCTTTAGGGGCTGTTTGTGTTGCCACCATCCAGCCCCCCTTTCCTCCCGAAATCCCTGGGGTCGTGCCTGCCACGCCCAGGATTCCCCCACCCCTGAGCAGCCACTTCGGGGCTCAAAACAGCCAGATTTGCACCTATAGCTCTGCAGACTTTAAATAAAATCAGTATTATTCCTTTCCCAAATGAGGAAAACAGGCATGGAGCAGGGAAAGGGGCTTTGCCTCCCGTGCTGGAGCCAGCCCAGGGTCCCTGCCCTGCCCCAGCTGCCTCAGCCCTTGGAAATCCCCTTCTGGGAGGGCAGGGAAGAGGCTGGAGCACCCCAGAAATGAGCAGGAGAAGCAACAAAAATATCTAGAGGAGGAGAAATGTTGCCGAGCCTAAAAAAATTCCCCGTCCTGCCCCAAACTGGGATGAAACTGGGGGGAGCTGGACTTCTCCCAATTTCACTGGGAGTTTGCTCAGGGCTTATTAGCAGTTAAATATTGTGTACTGGGAGATGTTTGCAATCAAAGGCACAGCCAGCAAATAGATTTTCTTGCCTCAGAAAGGGACCCTCGGCTGCCTGTGTGTCCCTTCCCATCTGGAGCACATCAGGAAGCTGACAGTCCCTCTCGGAGCCTGTCCACACCTGATTTCCTCTGGGAACGGGTCTGTGAAGCTCAGCAAGCTCAGAGGATGGAGCAATCCTCATCCCCCAGCCCTCCCCAGCAAACCCAGGCACGTGGCCCACCCCATCCCCTGAGGAGGTGGAAGGAGGGGACGACCCAAAACGGCAGCAGCTTGAAGGGAAGAGGGGTTGAAACAGCAGAAATGGAAACATCAAAGGCCAAAAGGCACCTTGGGCAGGGAGTTTGGACCAACCTTAACTTGTTTGCGTTTTTTTTTTTTTTTAGGAAAGGAGGAAAAGTTCAGCCCCCAAAGTGGAAACCCTGAGGCAGACCTTGGCCACCCGTGGGCACCCCCAGCAGCACCGGGGTGTGCTGGTGCAGCTGTACCTGCCCTGCACACCAGCATTCCACGTCTGCATCCGCAGGGACCGAGCCCAGCCTGGCACAGGAACACCCATGAAACCCCCCCAGAGTCAGCTGGAGCTGCAGCTGGGCCCTGGAGGGGACACCGGGGCCATGAGGGGTGACACGGTGACAGTGCTCTGGTGGCAGCTCCCCATCACTGCCATCATCCTCTGCTTTCCTCTGGGCATGGGGAAGAGGAAAAATCTCCATGGCAACCGAGGACAGATGTGACCATGACTTGTAATCGCGCTCCAGAGCCAGCACAGCACGTTTTGGGGCCGAACCAGGGCCCCCCCCCACCGTGCCAAACGTGCTGCAAACCTTCTGCCGGGGGACCTGCCACGAGCAGGGAGGTAGAATTGCCCAAATTTTACAGCAGAGAACCTGGGCAAGGGGGGAACTTGGGGTGGACCCCCAGCCCAGCCTCTCCAGCCCAGCAGGGCGCTGGGGCTGCCCAGGAGAGAGGGGGGTGGGCTGGGGGTGATGCCCAGTTTCAGCAGGCTGTGGCCACCTTCCTGGGCTGGCACTGAGGAGGAGGCACTGTCCTTCCTCAGCCAGTACCCAGATTCCTCTTCCCAAGTGCTGTGTGGGCAAAGAATTGTTGATGTGTGATGTATGGACAGCAGGGCAGGAGGGGGTGGAGGAAGAGGATGGTCAAGGGAAGGGGTGGGAAACAGGTTAGGAGGGTGGGATCTCCTCCCCTTTCACTCCAGATTTGGCTGCTCTCTGTGCTGTGGGTGACACTCTGCCCCCTGAAGCCTCCCAGAACCCCATGCCCTGCTTGGCACCGCTCCATGGGACCTCTGGCCAGGCCAAGGGCTGTCCCCAGAGCTTGGCCACCAAATGGGGACAGAGCCTGGCCACCAAATGGGGACAGAGCCCAGCAGTGCCACTCCTGGGGGGCTGGGCAGTTGTCAGCTGGTGGCCACAGGACAGACAGCTCTGCAGCCTCCCAAGGGCCGTCAGAGCCGTCCCCACCCTCCTCTGGGGAAGAAAAGCCAGCTGCTTTGCAAGGTTTGATTTCTCCCTGCAGCTTTAAGAGGATTTTCTCGTTAGAAGGAGCAGCTTTGCTGATTGCAGAGATGACCGATATTTCCACCAGCCGGGCAAGAAATCCTGCCCTGACCCCCAGACGAGGTGCCCTGGCAGGGGGCCAGGCCTGGGGCTCACTGCCTTCATCCAGCCTTTCCCCTGCTGGCTGGATACCACCAGCAGACCCCATGGAATGCCAGCTTAGGGAGGAACAGCAGGGGCTTCCTTTGGACAGGGAGAGAAAAGCCCCCAGGGCCCCCCGTGCCAGCTGGGGAGGGATCAGTGCAGGCTGGAAAACCTGCCTGGATCGTGGTGTGGGACACCCCTGAGCCTGGGATCTGCCAGCACCACCTCATCCCAGTGAACAGGACATGGTGTGATGATGGAAAGGACTTCAGTTCACCGGGATCTTCCCAATCCTTGGGGTTTCAGGGGAAGGTGTGGGGAACAGGAGCCCTCAGAGAAGCCCATGGAAGGTTCTGGAGGCTTCTGCAGAGCCTCGAGGTACCTCAAGAGGAATCCACAGCGTTTGCTGGGAAGTTCAGAGCTGGGACAGGAGAGATGAGGGCTCAGGGCTGATCCCAGGCGGGCTCTGACAGCTGAGAGGGAGGGAGATGTGCTGGGGAGAGGTCGTGGAGGGCCAGGAGAGAGAAAAGCAGCAGCTGATTCGTAGTTCTCCCTGCTAGGAGGAGGAAGGGCAGCAGAGGAGAGCAAAGAGAAGAGCAGAGCAGCAAAAACCATCAGGGTGAAGAGCCACAGCCAGGGCAGCTCGGGGTGAGATGACGCCCGGCGAGGTCAAGGGCAGGCCTGGGATGCCAGGGATGGATGGATGGATGGAGGGATGGATGGAGGGATGGAGGGATGGATGGATGGATGGAGG
>NW_020960692.1:7697-10922 GCF_003031625.1 Empidonax traillii | reverse complement strand
CTATTAGACAGCCCAGCGAGGAAGAGGGATCTCCGTCACCGGAGGCTTTTAAGAACAAGACAGACAAATACCTGTCAGAAATCAGATAGGAATAGCTGATCCTGCCTTGGGGCAGGGGATAAATTAAACTGCCTCCTGAGGTCCCCTCCAGCTCTCCCTTTCTGCAGCTCCTTGTCCTCCACGTCCCCCCGGGGTTTTGTGCCTTTAAGGAGGAGGCATCTCCCTGAGAAAACAAGCACATCCATCAGCGGCAGAGCGCTGCCATTAGCGGAGCCGGGCAGAGGTGAGACCCTCCAACCCTGGCACGAAAACAGGGGATCGATTGGCTCCATCAGTCACCCCACGTGCTGGGACCCTGATTCCCTGGGAAGGTGTCTGGGAGCACAAGCCCTGGGTGAAGGCAGCAAGCGCAGAGGGAAAGGAGGGGTGGTTGGCAAAGTACTTCAGACTTCGGGGGGGAAAAAAAAAAAAAAAAAAGCAGTACAAGGCAAGATTCTTTTTGCATGAACACCCTTCAACACATTTTGGGAGCGTTCAGTTCCTGCTGGCTTGAGAAATGGCACTGCTGAGCTCTGCCCCGGCAGATCTGGAGGATCTGGAGCTCCAGACGAGCTCTGTCTATCCTGGGAGATGCACCCACATGTGGGAAGAGGCTGCCTGGAAACCAGCAGGGCTGATTCGCAGCTCTGAGCATCAAATCATGCTCACAGTGACAGGATTTCCCTTCCCTTTCAAAGACAAGCTCTTCCTTCACAGCCAGCCCTTCAGCAGAAGCCCAAGGAGAGAGCCAGACCCGTCTCCTGTGACCCTGGGGGGCATCGCTCCATTTGGGAACATTATCTCATGTGGGGGTGAGGGAAGGGCTCCCTGACCCCCCCCTGCACCCCCAGGGATGTGTCTGCCCCGGGAGGGTCCAGGTTGGCTGTTTATTTGGCCATTTTGGAGTGGTTTATGGCCAGGCTGGAGACAGCAGGGCTGCACCACCCCCCTGGCCCGGGGGGACCAGGCTGAGGGCTTGGGGCCTCGCTGATGCCATCCCACCATAAATCCACAGGGTTCTCCAGGGACAAACCGTCCAGACACTGCAGAAGGTGGGCACAGTCCTTGGGAGAGCTGCTGATGAGGCTGGAGCCTGCTGAGACCCCCGGGGAGCCTGGCAGGGAAGGGGGGTGGTGACTTACCTGCAGCAAATCCCTGGTGCTGCCTCGTCCATGAGCAACCTGGGCTAGTGGAAGGTGTCCCTGCCCATGGCAGGGGGTGGAATTGGACAGGCTTTAAGGTTCCCTTCAAGCCAAATCCTGTGATTGCACAATTCTGTGATATGAATTCGGGTATGTCTCTCCTGGTTCTGAGAGGGGGAGATAAAATCCAACATTTTGCACTATGGACTCTCCCCTAAGGAGACACCGACACCTCAGAGCGGGTGGGATCCCAGACCCAGAGCTGCAGGACCTCCCTGGGTCTCACCAGCCTCTGCCTGTGCCAGAAACCTGCAGGATTTGGGGACACACCTCAAGTCACACCCCGGTGTTGCTGCAGGGAGCAGCTCATGCCCCTGGGCGCTTCCAACCCACAGTGGGGACCCTCGGGCACCCACAGACCCTTCCACAGGGAGAAGCTGCTGCTGCTTTGGTCCCTCTGCCTCTGGAGGGGGATGCTGTGCATGAGAATCAGGTGCAGGCAGGGCCCTGGGGGAAGGCAGGTACCTGGTCGCTATAGAAACAGGCTGAGGGAGGATGGAGGGGGGGGGTGCAGAGCCCACCACGCTGCTTCCCAAAAAAAACCCCACCCAAAGTGACCGTGGCAAGGTCTGGGGCAGTGAACAGTGCGGGAGGAGGACACAACCCCACCCCAAATCCAGCCTCTCCTCCTCCTTGTGCCTTGGGATACGAGCCCAGGCTGGGCCTGGAGCCACTCAGCAAGCCTGGAAAAGGGAATGCAATGATCACAGCCCCCCCCCCCCGAGCCAGAAACCCCAGAGAATCCCACAGAAAGGGAGCAGAACCGGGAGCAGGGGGGTGACATCGTTGTTATTTCAGAGGGAAGGGGGTTATGGGGTACCCATCCCACTGCCCCACTGCATCCCACTGCTGCCCAGTGCCAGGCACTGCCACCCTACAGATGCCACCAGACCCTCTGTGACCTCCAGATTAGCCCTGAGCCCCGTTCTGTGCTGAAGGGTGCAGGAACACAACGGGCTCTGGCAGGACTTCAAATTGAGGCTGCCAATTAATGCTCCTCTTGGGGCTAATTAAATATTACTTTTCTCCTCCCCTAAACACTTTGCCAGCTCCTTTTGCAGCTGCCTGGGGCAGGTGGCAGCAGGCACAGCATGGGGGGGGGGACCCTCCCTGGCACCCCTCAATCCACACCCCCCTCCCAGGGTCTGAGGTGGGCGAAGGGGTTTGATTTTGGAGGGTTCAGTGGGTTAATTTGCCTTGTAAAACCCTTCCCTCGCAGCCAAGAACCTGCAATTCCTTCCTGTCTGACTGGAATTCCTTTAAGGGTGAGCAGAGGGCTGACTGGGAGTGATGGGTGGCAGGTTCTCACCTGTTCCCATCAGCGGGTGACAACAGGTCCCTGTGCCACAGGTGGCTGTGACAAGGCAGCTTTGACCCTGCCGTGAGCCACACGTCCAGCAGCAGCTTCATCCTCTCCCCAGAGGCTCCCTGACCCGGTTTTGGGGTCTCTGGAAGGCCAAGAACACCCCTACACCCCCACCACCCTCAGGGGACTCGCCCCACGGCAGCAGCAGCAGCAGCAGTTCCTCCTCACAGCAGCCAGGGAGGGCAAAAATTGGGAAATCTGAGGAAAAGGCAGCTCAGTGAGAACATGGCTGTTCCAAACTGCCTTTCTCCTCCCTCCCAGACAGATTCTGGCACCTCCCAAACCCAGCAGGGGGGTAGGGGCTGCTGGGGAAGCATCAGGTTTGCAGGGTTGAGTGGCGGGGAGAGGGGCTGTGGGTGCCTGAAAATATTTTGCAGGTACCAAAAGAGGAGTCGGCAGAGGAAAGGCTGCGCCTCCAAAGGTGCTGGAAAATGCTGAAAGCTGGGTCTTCCCACGATTTTTTTTCCAAGGCTCTGGAAGGGCAGGTGTCTGCAGACAGCCCAGGGCCATCGAGGGGGGGGGCTGCTCCTGGAGTTCCCCCCCCCCAGAGTCACCCAACTGTGGCAGCTCCAGGGAAACCCCAGTGCCCCCAGTAAAACCATTCCCAACACCCACCTG
>NW_020960692.1:2831-6958 GCF_003031625.1 Empidonax traillii | reverse complement strand
AAAGAAAAAAAAAAGAAAAGAAAAAGAAGAAAGGATGAGAGATGAGAAAACATCTCTGTTGGTACAGCCGGCCCCCAGCCCCAGGAGAGCATCAGCTCCTGGGCTTCTCCTCCCGTTTCCATGGCGATACAATTTGGTGCTCTTTAGAAGAGCTCGCTCCCCCTCTCCCCCTGCTTCGGTTTATTCCGTGGATTGAAATAAAAGTGGCTGGTACGGCTCCTGTCTCAGGAGCAGCCTGGGAAGGCGGGGGAAAGGGAGGGTATCAGCAGATCTGGAGGGGCTGCAGAGGGGAAAGGGGAGGAGATGAAGGCCCTGGTGGGGAGGGGGTTCAGCCACCCTGGAAGAGCAGCTTTGCTGGGTCCACCTGAGGCACTTTGAGGTGCTGCTTGTGAGGCTCAGGATGGTCTCCTCCCTCTGAGGGGATGGGCTGGAGGTGAGTGCTCCATCACTCACCCCCTGGCCTTGGAAAACCCCCCAGGACCGCGATTTTCTGCTGCCACCCCCTCCTTGTGCCTGTCCATCCACACAGGACAGACCCAGCCGGGGCTGGGCAGGCTCAGCACCCACCACAACACGTCAAACCCCGTCCTGATGCACTGAATGCAAGAAAAGAACCCCCAAAACCCTCCTTTCTCCCAGCGTGGGGGCAGGGAAGGGGCTGGGAGACACCAGCACGAGCAGGTGGTGACGACACAACCCATCCCTTTCCCGAGGCGTTTCCTTACACCAGGAACATTTAAGTGGAGCTGCCCCTTCCCCAGAGCTCTCCCACGGGACCAGGACCCTGCTGGAATCCACGGGGTTGTCCTTGGATTGATCCAGGCTCAGCCCCAGGAGGCTGCTCAGCTCCTCGGGAGCGCTCGGGCATCTGCTCCTTGGGAACAGTTGGGCTGTTTGGGAATGTTTTGATTAAATATTGGGGTTTTTTTTTTTCTTTTCTCATCGGAAAAATTTCCAACTGCTCGAGCTTGAGCTCGTTTCTGCCTGAGATAATTGGTGTGGAGAAGTTGCCCAGCTTAAAGGGAAAGGAGGGGAAAATTTCATTATTTTTTTTTACACTGAGGGGAATTCTGCATCCCTTAAACTCTAATAGACTCTGTTCCACAACTTAATTTGCAGGGAAAGAACTTCAAGAGCCATCAAGTCAACGGGTTGAAGGGGTGGGAAGGGGAAGGTTTCAGTGCTGTGGATTTTCTGAGGTCACCAATCCCAACCTTTAACCAGCACCACCCTGTCACCACCAAAACCTGTCCCCAAGTGCCACATCCACACCTTTCTTGAACCCTTCCAGGCATGGGGATCCACCAGTTCCCTGAGCAGCCTGTTCCAGAGATTGAACACCCTTCCCGAGGAGAATTTTTTTATGCAAATAACCAACCTAAACCCAGTCTGAGCAGAAAAAAAACCCTCTCGTTTTTGGGGCAAAATCCTCACACGCACCTGTAGGAGCAGAGCCCGGGAGCAGCTTCAGCCCTCCCCGCGCTGGCCGGGCAGACATTGCCATCGTGTGGGGAGCGCTCGCAAGCAGCAGCTGCAACAGCTCCGGGAAACGCTGAAAACTCCTCGTTAGGTTCCTTTCGTGCCGAAAAAAAAATGCCCCTCGGGGCGGGATTTAAGGTCCCTCCCAACCCAAACCGGTCTGGGATTCCCTGGTTCTCTGATAAGAAGTGCAGAGGGAGCAGTGATGCCATAAACCCACCCCAGGACCCCCACATTCCCTCCTGGGAGCTTTGGCAGAGCAAAAAAAACCTCCACCCTGGGCTGGGGAGGTCCCGTGGGTGATGCTGGTAAGTCCTGCAGAGCATCCTGGCAGGATCCCCGTCCTGGAGAGCGTCCCCGTGGGATCCTTGTCCTGCAGCTCCCAGGTCTCCCAGTCACCCCCTGGCTGTGACAGGGATGTGGCCTCTGTCCAGCTGTTGCCGAGGTCACCAGTGAAGCCCATCCCAAAGCAGGAGCCCGAGCAGGGTGGCCCAGGACAGCAGGCACCCCCCAGGGACCAGTGACCTGCACCCCCCAACCCGGGAATATTTCACATCCAGGAGTTCTCCAGCTCCTGGAGGGCCCTCGAGCCCCTCAGGTGGGCTTTGGCAGGGGATGGACAACAGGAAAAGGGTCTTGGTGAATTTTTCTGGATGATCTGGAAGGAATGAGCTCCTGGAGGAGTCTGGGGTGTCGGGTGTGGGAGGGGTTGCAGTGGGAGGTCGTGACTCCTTGTTACCAGGTCATACCAGGCCAGGAACACTCCGAGGGCAATGGAGAAGGGAGGAGAGCTCTGGAAACCCCCTTCACTTCCAAAATAATCCCCCAAACTGCATCCCACCCTCACTGCAAACCACCCCCTCACCCTCCCAGTGCCACCCCCAGCGTGTCCTCCCACATCCCCTCCAGCCCCCACTTGGAAAACTCCACCAGCTCCTTCCACTGCTGGGCTGGGTGGGTTTGGGTTTGTTTTTTGCCTTTTTCTTTTTCTTTGTGGAGAACATTTATAAAGATCTCATTGTTGAAAGGAAAAATAGGGATCTCCTTTCCTTTTACCTTGCAGGGCAGCCCCAGCCCTCTCTCTCCCCTCGTACAAAAACCCACAGGAAAGGGGGTTCTTTTCTGCTTGATCGGATTCAAAGGGATCTTTGTCTGGGGGTAGGTAGAGAAGAAGCCCTCCCCCACCTCCCTTTTGACCCCTCAAGGCTCTGCCTGGTTTTGTTTTGAACCAGGAGAGACAGAGCTGCACCCTTGGGATGTTGTAAATACATAAATACATATTCGGGGAGGGGGGAGCGGGTGGCGTCATCCCGGGGCAGCTCCGACCCCGCGTTGTCCCCGGAGCACGAGTCAGGCTTTGCCTCCAGAGCCACAGAAACAGCCCCATTTCCCCCCTCCCCCACCTCCTCCCACCCTAAAACCTTCTCCCCTCCAGAAGAAAAGCCCAAATTGGGGGCAGAGCAGCACGGGGGGGGGGTGGTGGAAGGTCCAGGAGGGTCCTGCTCCCCCCCTTCCTCCCAGCACCCCAGGACCCCCCAAAAGACCTCAGGGCTCTGTGGGAGTGCCTTAAATCATAAATTTGAGTGCCTGGACACTCTTGCTGCCGGGTGTGCCACTCGTGTCCACATCTGAGCACCCACGGAACGTTTGCCGTGTGGGAAAATTGGATTTTTTTCCCCTCGTTCCTCTCCCCCAGAATGATCTACTTTGAGGGCCACCCACCTCCCCTTACCTTCCCTGGCTGGTGGTTTCCAGGAGGGCAGTTCAGTTTTGCCAAGGGCTTTAAATCTGTTGGTATTTGGGGAGGGAGGGAAAAGAGGTAGGATGTGAATTATTCAGGTGTTGGGAGGTGACAAAGGAGCCCCCAACGATTTGCTGCCACAAACTGCTGGTGATGGATTATTCCTTACTCCTCTTTTCCAGAGGGTCGGTGCCAGGGCTTTCCTTGAAGGGGGAAGTGCTGGAATTATCATTATAATTGATGATAATTGTAGGAGCTGTCAGGGTTAATAATGGAGCCAGTGGGAAGCAGAGGGGAAATCTCTGCCGGAATTACGGGATTGGAAAACAAGTGGCCAGGAGGGGAAAGGGGGAAAGGGAGGATCTGCTGGTCCTGTAGGCGCCAAGGGACATGGAATGGGGCAGGAACAGCCCCATCTCATCCCCAAAACCTCCTCCAGGCCCTCCCTGCCCCCTCAGACTTTATTCATTCCAGGTGTTTCTCCATCTGGGAACCGATGGGACACCCCTGAGCACCCCCAGACAGAGGGAACAGCAGCAGGGGGGGACAAAACCCTGTCACCCACAACTCACAGTCACCCCATTTCCCAGAAAAACCACCTGGGTTTGGGATTTTCCAGCCTAGAAGCGGGTCTGGGGAGGGGAGATGGCAGCATCCCACACCCCTCCCTGTGTCCTGCAGGTGTGATGTCCCCCTGGGATCTCTGAGTCCCCCCACATTCCCTGTCAGGGGGTGAAATGGTCCCACAAATGCTTCATCCAAGATTCCTGCTCCCTAATTCCTGATCTCAGAGGGTTTGGGGTTCCCCTTCCCGCTCCATCACCCTCATCAGAAACTGATGGTTTTCGTTACGCAGCACCGGGAAAAGCAACTCCAACATCTGCCAAGGGGATGATATAAAAATAAT
>NW_020960692.1:0-1256 GCF_003031625.1 Empidonax traillii | reverse complement strand
TTTTTTTCTCCCAGCTTGGTGTTTTCCTGACTCCTCCTCCGCTTCCTAATTTATCATTAACACCCTGACACTAAACTAAATAAATGCAGCAGCTCCCCCCACACCTCGAGCTGTGGCTCCAGAGCTTCCTCCCCCCCTTTTCCCAGCTGGAATTTTGGGGGCCTGAACCCTCAAATCTGCAGGTTTGGGATCTTAAACTGGTCCCTGTAAATAATTCAATTACCTGCTTTAAAAGAATCAGGATAATTAATGATGATAATAATAATAATAATAATAATAATAATAATAATAATAATAATAATAATAATAATAATAATAATAATAATAATAGACTGGGTCACTGGTTCCTGCTCAGGGGTGATCCCTGGGCTTTTCCTCTCCAAATTATAAATATTTTTAAAACAGGGCTCATTTTGCCTCGGAGGTGGAAATAATAGCTGCCAACAGATCTCAAGCACCACAAGCTTGATTTGCAGATCCACATTCTGGTGGAATTCGGGGTTCAGGGAGAGGTTTTCTGGGATTTTTTGAGGATTTTTCCGGGGGTTTTCCCTGGCCTCCTGCAGAAGTGAGGTCACCACCTTGATTTTATGGCAATCAAATAATCCCAATTATTAATCACACCTAACCAGCTCCTCCCCGGGGCTGCCTTTCCTCCCCCTTCCCATTTTTTTCCCCTGGTTTGGAGAAACTTTCTGGCTGTGAAAGAGCCAGGGAAGCGCTTCCCAGGTCAGAATCCCCCTGGAATTTGGGCCCCTCTCGTCACATCCCAGGGAGGAAAAGCCACTTTGGGTCCCTGGTTGTGCCCCTCTCTGGGGGTTTGTGTTTGGAGCTGGCCCTGCCAGCGCCGCTCCCGTGGGATATCCCGGCCTTTGGCTGCGATTCCCTTGGGAAGAGCCTTAAAATCCTCTCCCTGGAGCTCTGATTCCAGGAGGGTCACTCAGCCCTGAGACCCCCGAAACTGGGACACGTGTTTGGGGTGCAGCTCGGAGGGAATGGGAGGATTGTGGATTAGAAAGAGGGGAAAAAGCGGCTTTTTAAGGGGAAAAATTGTCCATGGAAAGACTCAGGGGGCACAGCCAAGCACTCCCACGGGTGGCTGTGGGGAACGTGGGGTCAGGGAAGCAAACCACACGGAGACACGAGAACCCACAGAGCCTTGGAGGGATGGGAGGGTGGGAACACGCTTCCCAAACCTGGGAAATCATGGGAATCATGGAAAACCACACAGGGTTGGAGGTGCAGGGCCACCCCCC
>NW_020960691.1:6924-8111 GCF_003031625.1 Empidonax traillii | reverse complement strand
AAAGAGTTTTGTTGTATCCTGAGGAGGAATAAACTGCTTGGGATCAAAAAACCCCATAAAATCCCACAGCCAGTGGCTTATCTCCTCTTCTGGCATGCACCATGTTCCACACCAAGTCCAGCAGCACTGATTGTGTCACAGCACATCTACAGAAAACACAGTTACAGCTCTACCACTAAAAGAAGTTCTCAATAGATTTAACTGCTGAGGGAGAAAAGCCCCCTTAACCACATTCCATCTCCAACCTCCTTCCACTGATCAGGTCTGGTTTGCTCCCTTGGCAAAGCCAAACAGGCATTCACTGATCTCCTCTTCAGGGAAATACCCAAAACCCACAGCCTGGGGTTTTGTTTTAAAGATTACCCTATTCATCAATCAACTAACTACACCAAATCTAATGAGGGTGCAGATCTCACATCTTCAGGTTATCAGAAATCCTCCCACAGATCCAGTGCAGTTCCCCACGTTTCCCTTCCTTTATTCTCTTGCTTCCCAGGAAGAACACATAACAGCATCTCTGTGAGGCTCAGATCTCTGCACCATCAGGAGCGTTTGCAGTTCATCAGCTCCAGAGAACCCAAACTTCTTCCACCCCTCCTTTCCCCACCCTTCAGCTCTTCCTGCTTTGAAAAGGAAGCAGGGTGTAAGAAATAAACTTTGCAAGTCATGGTTTGCATCATTTTACCACACCACTGTCGCTTAAAACAAACCATCCCCACCCTGAGATGTCTGCTAATTGTTTCCTTTCTCAGGGTTCTGTAGTCACAGGCCCAGACCCTCCTCCAGAGAAATTTGAAAGGATACCATTTAGTGCAAACCTACCAGGTTTATCTTGTCAGCCAAAAAGAACTTCAGCTTTTTCAGTCTTCTGCTCCAGATCCTCCATCCTTCAGATTCACAAATTCAGACTGAAGTTTGCCAAGAGCATACAGTGCCAGGACAAGTGGGAATGGCTTTAAACTTGTTATAAGTTACTTCTTTTCTTGAATTTTGAAGACGGCAAAAATACCTGCAGGACAAAGAAATGTAGCAAGAGTTTTTTATTGCAGTGCTGGTTACCCATTTCCAGCACTGGGTGCACCTCTGGATCATACAAAGAGCACCCACATTGTTTGAAAACCGCGCTTTTTGTACCCTTTCGATATCAGTTGTTGAATATTCATTCATTGTCCGTTTGTTGCCTTAAA
>NW_020960691.1:0-1376 GCF_003031625.1 Empidonax traillii | reverse complement strand
GGCCACCTCCAAGCACCAGCTTCTCAGGGATCCCACAGCTCCAGGCTCTGCCCATCCGCTCTGCTGCAAGCCTTGAGGCTCCAGCAGAACCCCCCAAGGCCAAGGGCCTTTGGGGCACTTTCCCCTCCCCACGGCACACCTGGGCAAGTGTTGCTGAGCACAAGGGCCCTTCTTCCCCTCTTCCCCTCTATGGACACCAGGCACTCAAAAAAATTTCCTGAGTCTCTGTCTTTGAGAAGAGGTAGAGATGTATTTGATATTTGATATTAGCCACTCTTGGAGCTGCTGCAACCTGGAGCAGGGAGCTGTCTGTCCAGCCCTTAGCATGCCCAGTTTGGAACTGACAGGCCTGCCATGCCGACTCTGATGTCCTCGCTCGTTCCCCAGGGCTGGAACAGAGAGGAACGTAGGCTACCGGAATTTGGGTCGGGCTTTAGATTTTGGTTTTGGTGCGGGCTTCTTTTTCGGTTTTGGTTTTGATTTCTGGAAATCCTTGATGATTTTCATGGTTTCATCTGCCCGCTTTTTGATGGCAGGGCTGTCAGCAGTCATGCTTTGAAGGGCTGGAAGAGAAAAGGACGGAGCCAAGGTCAGAGCCAGCATCTGCAGGGCCCCGAGGAGCCCCTCCTGCCAGGGCCATCCCACCCAGCTCTTGCCATGGCCAGGAGGGAGCAGGGCCCAATGGGATCAGCCAGAAGGTGCTGGCCACCAACACCCCTCATGGCTCTGGAATCTCTCTCTGCTCTGTACACGCAGGGAACAGAGCCCTCCACACTTGGGGCAGGATTGCAGCTCCCTGCCCAGGGTCTGCGCTCCTCCACCAGCCCCCACTGACAGCCCACTGCCCGCACTCACCCTCAATGATGACCTCTGTGATGGACTCATCTTCCTCCTCCCCCTTTCTCAGGTACTTGGTGGCGATCCCTGGGAACACAGATGCTGTCAGGGCCCCAGCGGTGTCACAGCTCCCCCCCAGTGGCACTGCCAGCCCAGCCACACGCCCTCCTGCCCTGGCAGGGCTGAGCCCGGGTCCTTCCCGCCTGGGGACGCCCCAGGGCTGGGCTGGCACAGGGCGGCAGCAGCGCCAGGGCACTCGGGGCTCCCCAGCACAGCCCTGGCCGCATCTGCTGCCGCTGCAGCAGCCGGGGCTGGGGCCGAGCTGCAGCGGGGCAGGCAAGGACCTTGTGGCTCACCAATGAACCTGAGGGCCATCTCTTTCAGGCGCTCCTGGGGGCTCTCCACGTACGGCAGGATCTGGCACATGAACTCCACCACCCTTTTCTTCTCGCTTTCCACCTGCAGAGAGCAGCAGGGCACAGAGGGAATGGTTGGCTGGGGCTCTGCCCCTTGGCCGGGCGCTGCCTGCGCCCAGCACT
>NW_020960690.1:15997-17000 GCF_003031625.1 Empidonax traillii | reverse complement strand
AAAAGATTAGTAGCATGTAATCATTGACCAACTTTACACTTAGCAAGTGATTCAATATAATTTGTGCAATCGAACTATGACTGAATTATAGATTCCCAATAACAACACTCACACCACAGTCAATTCACACCCAAACCCAGGCACAGATGTGTGGACACATCAAGATCTGGGTGTGTAAAGGTTCCTCTCCAAAATTCTCCCTGTTCTGAGAGAAACCCTCCCACACATCCCTTTGTGTTTCCCACCAGACAAGGGTCGCAGCTGGAGGAGTGTCTGTTGAGGGGGATCAGAATTGTCCTGGGCATCAACAACGCTCTTTGGAGTGTTGCAAACTGGAGGGTCCTGGTCATGGTTTTCCTGGTTCTTAGAAACTCAGCTGGAATTTTTTTTTTTCCCTCCCCTCTCGTCTCCTGGGAAACAGGGATTAGGAGCTCTTTATTTTTTTTTTTTTTTTTTTTTTTTTCTTCTTCTTCCTGGAAAATGAGGGAAGGAGTTCGGGCTTTCTGCTGAGTCTGGAACAAGGTCAGAGGAGATCTCAGTGCTGTTTTTTTGTTCTCAGCCTGGTTGCCTGCTGTGGATCCTGCTTGGGGTTTCATTGGAGAGGAACTATTTTGGGAAGTTTTTTTTCCCCTTCCCCGTTCCCATTGATTTCTTTTCTTAGCAGTGGTCCTTGTGCACATCAAAGGGAGAAGGAAAACTAAACCGTGCAATTCAACCAGCTGAACAGAGTGAGGTTTTTTTTCCCATTTTGGAGGACTTTTCTTTTTTGTTCTTTCTCTCCTCCCTCTCTCTCTCCCCTTTTCCCAGTGCGTGTGGGAAGGGGAGGGAAACCCATTTTCGGTTTCTCCAACACACCCCAGAGGGTGTTACCCCCACATGGCAATGACCAGTGATTCCACAGCGCCCCCTGCTGGCCATCATAAAGAACTGCAGGCTCAGCATCTCCAGTGATCCAACAGCGCCCCCTGGTGACTGGCACAGGACACTACAAGTTCTGCATCTT
>NW_020960690.1:8896-10031 GCF_003031625.1 Empidonax traillii | reverse complement strand
TCCTAGGAAGGTGATTGAGTCTCTGGCAGTCTTCAGATGGCATCTGCATATGGCACTTTGGGATGTGGTTCAGTGGTTATTATGGTGGTTCTAGTTGACAGTTGGACCAAAAGATATTAAAGGTCTCTTCCAACCTTGATGATTTTGTGATTCTCTGACCTGTCATCACAGTTTCCAGCTTTGTGCTCTCACAAGATCTTTTCTCAGTTGGATCCCTCAGTGGGACCCATTAACAACCAAAGAAACTTTACAGTTTGAATCTCACTTTGGTTTCTCAGGAGGTTCCTGCAACTCTCCTCAGGGTCTGATGTTCAGGAACTCATCCCCAAAGCCCCCGAGGCTGATGAAATGCCTGGGGCTGTTGCTGTGCTGCTGAGCTAGGCCGGGCTCCTGGCACACAGGGAGCTCCTGGCAACCAAGAACAGCTTCAAAGACACAGCTCTGCTGCTGAGCAGCTCCTCTGCACAGCCCAGCAGGGCTGAGGGCACTGCCTGCAGCACCCAGGGCACAGGAGAGAAGGCAGAGAGATGAGAGGCAGCCTGGGCTTTGAGGGGACTGAGCTCTCACTGCAGGAGAAACCTTCCCAGGATTTGAAGGAAGAATTCTCTGGCTGGAGGACACTGAAACTTCCCTTCCTACAAACAGCAAGGGCAGGCAGGAGAAGGGAGCAGGAGGTGAAAGGGATCCTGGGCTGGGAGGACAGGGCAGAGCTGCTCAGGGGAGGAACCTTGGCAGCCCTTTGGCACGGGAAGGCTGTGGCTGCAGAGCAGTGCAGGTGAGTTGCTGGAAGTGGCTCTTGCAGCTGCCAAATGGCAGCCCTGGCAGGAGCTGTCAGGATGGCTGTGCTGGATTTGCTGGGGGCAGCAGGAGAAGCTGCTGCAGAGTAGGACTTGCTGCTGCCCCATCAGAGGGCCAGGGAAGCAAGGTTCTCTCTTCCAGAGTCCTTCTGAGGAAGCACATCCACTGCCAACCCCTGCCCCTTGCCAGCCAGCGCAGGGGGTCTGGGATCTGCTCTGCAGCCCCTGCCCAGGCAGAGCTGCCCCTGGGCCCTGGGCTGGCCATGGGCTCTGGCAGCACTGGCAGGGAGCTGAGCTGGGCACAGGCAGGGGCTGCTGGCAGGAACAGCTCCTCACAC
>NW_020960690.1:4171-5258 GCF_003031625.1 Empidonax traillii | reverse complement strand
TGCTGCCTCCCTTCTGAATCCCCCTCAGGACCTGGACAAGCCTGGATTTGGTTTGGTTTCCATGAGGCCCTGCAGTGTCAAAGTGGCCCCTTGATTCCAGGAGGCTGCTCAGTGTCCCCGGGATCCTTTGGCTCCAGAATGCCCTGCAGTGTCACAGTGGTCCCTTGAGTCCATGAGGTGTCCTTGGTGACACAATGACCCCTTGATTCCGTGGGGTTCTCCAGTGTCCCAAGGTCCATTTGGCTCCAAAAAGGCCCTGCAGTGTCACAGTGGCCCCTTCCTTTCATGAGGTTCCACTGTGTCCCAGGGTTTCTTTGTTTCCAGGAGGGACTACAGTGACACAAGGGCTTTCTGGTTCCATCAGGTCCAAAAGGTTTCAGGGTTCCTTTTGTTCCACAGGGCCCACCCAGATTAAAGTTTGGGAGGGATTAGGAGAAACTGGAACAAAAAGGATTGGATATTTGCAGAAGGAAAGAGGAGCCTGGTGAATAGAGAGGAAAGATTTTGATGAGGTAAAATGAGATTCAGGGAATGCTGAGGGTGCTGTAACACTGACTGTGCAAACAATCGCGATGGACCTTTATGCACTTTGTAACCCCAAGCCCCAACACTGACTAAAAGTGCTGCCCCTCCCAGTGAAAGGAATCCACTGCTCTCATTCCATGCCAAAAAAAAGCCCAAACACAGAACTCGACTCTTTTTTTGTACTCCAGTGCCCACCCCAATCCCAAAACTGTATCACCAGTATGAAAAACCAAGCTTGAATCCTGACCCAGCCCAAAAAGCTCTTCCCCTAATCATGACCCAGACCCTGCCAGCAGAACAACAAACCTGCCAAAGTTCTGCCCAATCCCCACCCTGAGCTCTAAAGCCCAAGGCCTGAGCATGAAGCACCCCTAGAGCCCTTGGGAGCAGGGCAAGGACCTGCAGGGCCCAGAGCAGGCCCAGGGGGTTGGCAGAGCAATGGGAGGTGACCTGGATCTGCTCAGCTCTGCAGGGACCCCCAGCAGAAGGGCCTGGGCTCTGTCAGGGATGTCCTGGGGCACAGGGGCTCAGCAGCAAAGCCAAGAAGGCCAAGTGCACATGG
>NW_020960690.1:0-1781 GCF_003031625.1 Empidonax traillii | reverse complement strand
TCCAAAACACAGCCCTGCACTGGCCATGGGGAAGAAATTTAACTGGACTCCCCCTGAAAGCAGCACAGCCATTATGGGCTCTCACAGAAACATCCCACAGTCCATTTGCCACCTGGAACCAGTGACTCTGAGTTCCTGCTTCCCCAGCCCCAGGGATGGTGTCCTTGTCTGCTCATTCCTCCACACTCTTTTCTCAGTGATGGCATCTTAACCAGACAAGCCCCTGGGAATAATTTCCTTCTAAGTCTTCAGTTCTTCTGTGGTTAATTAGATCTCAGAAGTGTATTCAAAGTGAATATATTGTATTAACAAAACCATAAATAAAGATGTCTTTTTGTGACCTGCTTGCTTTTTACCTGTTTTTACACTAATATCAGCAATATCAGGGGCCAGAACTGGACACAGCACTCAAGGTGGGACCTACCCAGTGCCCAGCACAGAGGGACAATCACTGCCCTGGGCCTGCTGGCCACCCTGTTCTCCACAAAGGCCAGGGTGCCCTTGGCCTTCTTGCCCCCCTGGGCACACTCTGGCTCATCTCCAGGCACTGTCAAGCAGCACCCCAAGTCCCTTCCTGCTGAGCAGCTCTCAAGCCCCTCTGCCCCCAGCCTGGAGCGTTCCAGGGGCTTGTTGTGACCCAAGTGCAGGCCCTGACACTTGGCCTGATTGATGCAGCCTGTCCAGATCCCTCTGCAGAGCCTTCCTGCCCTGCAGCAGATCCACACTCACACCCAACTTCATGGGATCCACCAATTTCCTGAGGGGGCACTCGATCCCCTCATCCAGATCACCAAAAACAATGTTAAACAGGAGCAGCCCCAACCCTGAGCCCTTGGGAACCCCACTAGTGACCGGCCCCACCTGCATTTCGTTCCATCCCCCACCACTCCCTGGGCCATCAGCCAGTTTTTCCCCCAGCAAACAGTTCCCTCGTCCAGGCCATGAGCAGCCAGTTTGTGCAGGAGGTGCTGTGGCAGATGGGCTCAAAGGCTTTCCTGAAGTCAGCACAGACACAGCCCCACCGTTTCCCTCAGCTGCTGAGGGGGTCATTTGTCACAGAAGGAGACCAGGTTGGTCAGGCTAGACCTGATCCCCTGGATGTCCTTCCCGTGCCATGGGATGGTGATGGGAGAAATAGAAAGTTGACACACAGTGTCCCAAAAGGCCCAAATATTGGACAATGTACTCTTCATTAAGTCCTGGAGAATTAGATCAGGGATGTAACTCAAACTAATAGGATGTAAATAAGCTCTGTTTCCCCAGGTAAGGTGAAGAAAAAACATAACAGTTCTTGGTGGTGGAACAGGACGACGATGGGCCTGCTCAAGAACTGAGGGCAAGGCAACAGAGGAAGCCTGGAAGGACCAAAGAAGGACCCCCAGGGGGTTGACTCTGTGAAGCAAACTAATGGATATGTATTAAGCAGACCTGAACATCTAATGAATATGTAACCAGAGTGTGCAATAAGAAGCCCTGTCCATCTGTCATTTGGCACCTTGGGTTACAGGAGCTTCCCTGCCAACGTCCAGTGCTGAATAAAGAACAATTCCTGCTTCTTAATATTTACAAATTGGGGTGGAGGTGTTTGTTTCTGCTGCCTTTTGGTATCAGGGCCATTGTGACACTTTGGAACCTCCTGGAATCCAAGGGCCATTGCCACAGTGCAAGGCCTGATGGAGCCAAAGGCCCTTGGCCACTGGGGCAGCTCACAGAATCCAGGGGCCTTGATGACACTCCAGGGTGTCACAGAACCAAAGGAGTCCTGGGAAGGTGCTGAACCT
>NW_020960689.1:4395-8115 GCF_003031625.1 Empidonax traillii | reverse complement strand
AAAAAAAAAAAAAAAAAAAAAAAAGGAGGTTGCAACTCGTTTTTCTCGTTTGAAATGTTTCCCTCCAGCACATGTTCATTCATCCTGGTGTTTGCACTTACATCTTGCTGATAATTT
Source organism: Empidonax traillii (assembly GCF_003031625.1). Classification (NCBI taxonomy): domain Eukaryota; kingdom Metazoa; phylum Chordata; class Aves; order Passeriformes; family Tyrannidae; genus Empidonax; species Empidonax traillii. Next base: position 7,998 of record NW_020960689.1, on the reverse strand, counting down.
GTGGCTGGGGAACAACAACAACAACAACAAAAAATAAATAAATTCCCTGTGTTGCCTTTGCCTTGAACTTGATGGATGGGAGCTCGGGAGAAACGAGCTGGCAGCGTTAGAAGGCTTTCTGTTCAGGGGTCCTGGGTTTTGGGGTTGTTTTTTTTTTTAGCCTCCTGAGCTAAGACAGACCTTGGCCAGAGGTCCTCTGTCAGCGCTGGGAGTGAGATAAAAAAATGAGATAAAATGAGATAAAAATAAACCCAACCATCCCTCCCTTGTCATTTGTAGTGGGTGGGTGGCAGGTCCCCACCAAAACCACCCTCTCCCTCTGCAACTGCAGAGAGGAGAGAGAGAAAAAAAAGAACAGCCAAGGGATTCAGGAGTTGGGATAAGAGCTGGGAGAGGTCTCTGAAGGGCCACGGGCAAAACAGCCTCAAAGTGGGGATAGTGCTTGAATTTATTACTGACAGGATCAGAGCCAAAGAGTGAGGAGTGAAATAATCTTAAAAACACTTTCCCCCCACCCCTCTTTCCTTCCACGTTCTCCCTCCTCCCCCCCAAGAGGTGCAGGGGATGGGAAAAGGGGGTCACAGTCAGTTGTTGTTTGTGCTGCTGCTCAGGGAGAGGGGTTGGAGCTTTCCCTGCTCCTGTGGGGTCCTTCCCGTGGGAGACAGTCCTGGATGGATCTCTCCAACATGAGTCCATCCCTCGGGCAGCAGCTCTTCCCACCCTGCTGTTGTCCTGTGGGGTCCCTCCTGCATGGGGTCAGTCCCTCAGGGATGAGCTGGACCTACTCCTACAGGGGCCATGAGTCCTGTCCAGGAAAAACCTGCTCCAGCCTGGGCTTCCCTCTCCACGTCCCTGCCAGGACCTGCTCCATCCTGGGCTTCCCACGGGGTCACAGCCTCCTTCCTGCATCCCCCTGATCCATCCTGGGCTCCCCCATGGGCACAGGGGGGTCTCTGCACCCCTGATGGTCCCCCATGGGCTGCAGGGGGGGTCTCTGCACCCCTGATGGCCCCCATGATCTGCAGGGGGGGTCTCTGCACCCCAGATGGTCCCCCATGATCTGCAGGGGGGGTCTCTGCACCCCAGATGGTCCCCCATGATCTGCAGGGGGGTCTCTGCACCCCAGATGGTCCCCCATGATCTGCAGGGGGGGTCTCTGCACCCCAGATGGTCCCCCATGATCTGCAGGGGGGGTCTCTGCACCCCAGATGGTCCCCCATGGGCTGCAGGGGGGTCTCTGCACCCCTGATGGTCCCCCATGATCTGCAGGGGGGTCTCTGCACCCCTGATGGTCCCCCATGATCTGCAGGGGGGTCTCTGCACCCCAGATGGTCCCCCATGGGCTGCAGGGGGGTCTCTGCACCCCAGATGGTCCCCCATGGGCACAGGGGGGGTCTCTGCATCCCTGATGGTCCCCCATGATCTGCAGGGGGGGTCTCTGCACCCCTGTGACCCCCCATGATCTGCAGGGGGGTCTCTGCACCCCTGATGGTCCCCCATGATCTGCAGGGGGGTCTCTGCACCCCTGATGGTCCCCCATGGGCACAGGGGGGTCTCTGCACCCCTGTGACCCCCCATGATCTGCAGGGGGGTCTCTGCACCCCTGATGGTCCCCCATGGGCACAGGGGGGTCTCTGCACCCCTGTGACCCCCCCATGATCTGCAGGGCCTCATCTCCAGCCCCTGGAGCTCCTCTTGCCCCTCCTTCTCCGCTCAATTTGGTGTCTACCCTGTTGTTCCCACACTTCTCTCTCCTGGCTGGACTTCCTTCTCTCCCTAAATTTGTTATCCCAGAGGTGTTACCATCAATCCTGAATGGGCTTGGCCTTGGAATCCCATCCTGGAGGAGCAGCTGGAATTGGCTCCCCGGGATAAGGGGAAGAAGCTTCTGGCAGCTTCCAACAGAAACCACCCCCCCCCTCCCCTCATTACCAAACCCCATCCACAGAAACCCCACCCCGTCATTAACGCCGGGCTGTTAATTAGCCCTTTGCAAAACAAAATTAGGGCCTGAAGTGCTTCCTGACTGCGGGGAGGGGGGGAAAGGGTTTCCAAACCCGGTTCCTCGGGGGTTCAGACGTGGTAAACAAATTAAGGAGAAAAAAAAAAAACCGGTGTATGTGTTTATTTATTTATTTATTTTATTTTTTTAGGGTTTCTTTCTCTAAAAAGGCGCTTCTGGAAGGCGGATCCCGCTGTGGTGGCACAGCGGGAGGGAGCGGAATTACCTGTGTGGCTTTTTTATCTCCCGGTGGCATCTCGAGGGGTGGGGGGGTAAATTGTTCTCCCTTATCTTTCAGCAGGCAGGAATGCTGTCACTTCACGGGGAACGGGGGAAAAACTGCGTTTTAGGCAAGAAATGGCTGTGGTTTGGTTGGTTTGTTTGTTTTTGTTTTTGTTTTTTTTTTAGGCGAGAAATGGTTGTGTTTTAACCAACTGAAAGGGGTTTTTTAGTCAAGGAGTGGCTGTGTTTTAACTAAGGGTTTTTTTTTAGTCAATAAGTAGATGTATTTTAACTAATTCTAAGGTTTTGTTTTTTTTTTTTAGTCAAGAAATCGCTGTGTTTTAATTAAGGTGTTTTTTTTTTTTTTAGTTAAGAAATTGTTGCATTTTAGCTAATTTTAAGAGGGTTTTAGTCAAGAAGTGGCTGTATTTTACCTAAGGTTTTTTTTAGTCAATAGATGGCTGTGTTTCAACTAATTTTAAGGTTGTTTTTTTTTTAGTCAAGAAGTGGCTGTATTTTAACGAACTAAGGTTTTTTTAGTTAAGAAATTGTTGTATTTTAACTAATTTTAAGGGTTTTTTAATCAGTAAATGGTTGTATTTTAACTAACTGAGGGTTTTTTTAGTCAAGAAGTAGTTGTATTTTAACTAATTGTGAGGAGGTTTTAGCCAAGAACTGGCTGTATTTTAACTAACTTAAGTTTTTTAGTCAAGGACTGGCTGTATTTTAACTAACTTAAGTTTTTTAGTCAAGGACTGGCTGTATTTTAACTAAAGTTTTTTTGTCAGGAAATGGCTGTATTCTAACTAAAGTGTTTTTAGTCAAGAAATGGCTGTATTTTAACTAACTGTGAGGTTTTTTTAGTTGAGAAATGGTTGTATTTTAATGAACTGTGAGAGGTTTTTAGCCAAGAAATGGCTGTGTTTTAACTAATTGTAAGGGGTTTTTAGTCAGTTAATGGTTGTATTTTAACTAACTGAAGAGGTTTTAGTCAGTAAATGTTTGTATTTTAACTAATTGTAAGGGGTTTTTAGTCAGTTAATGTCTGTATTTGAACTCTACAAGGTTTTCTCAGTATTTGAAAGCTGAATTTTGGGAAACTGATGCTGCTAAAAAACAAAACCACGCTGGTGATCGAGAAAGCCCCGAAAACAGTTGCCCTAAAAAAAAGCCAAACAAATGGGACTTGAGCTTTCAGAAGCGTCTTCTCCGGGCAATCACCGAGCGGGGAACTTTTGGGCCGATGAGTAAGATGCCACCTGCTCTGTTTGCCGGCGGGAAAACCGCGGATTTATTGCGGAATTCATTCATTTATCACCGGCTGGGGGGGTTTTGGGAGGCTGTGCTACACGTAAAGCAGAGCTGAGGAGCAGGGAGGG
>NW_020960689.1:0-4204 GCF_003031625.1 Empidonax traillii | reverse complement strand
GCGTCTTCTCCGGGCAATCACCGAGCGGGGAACTTTTGGGCCGATGAGTAAGATGCCACCTGCTCTGTTTGCCGGCGGGAAAACCGCGGATTTATTGCGGAATTCATTCATTTATCACCGGCTGGGGGGGTTTTGGGAGGCTGTGCTACACGTAAAGCAGAGCTGAGGAGCAGGGAGGGCATGGAAGTCGTCGGGAGCAGGAGATAATTGGGTGTTAAATCAGCGGCTTCCTCTTCCAGGAACCAGGAGCGTCGCTTTTTTTTTTTTTTTTTTTTTTTTTTTTTTTGCCTTGATTCGCTTTTTTTGGTCTTAATTCGGCGAGTCCGGACGTCACTGTCTGTCCTGGGCACGGGTAATTGTGTTAAAACAGCCAGGCCTGTCGGGGGCACGAGGGGTTTGGGGATGCTGGATGTTCCCAGTCTTTGCTGTTCCCAGAGTTAAGGCCTGAAACCTCCTGCCCAGGACGCCTTAAAATTCCCACCCGGCGTTCCCACAGAACTCCAGGCGCTTTTTCCAAGGCGAGTTGTCCCAACCCTGATGTGGCAGCAGCACCAGGGAAGGGATTGTCCCCCCTGGGGCAGCTCCAGGGCTGGGGGCAGAGCTGGGACATTCCCAATGAGGTGCTGGAGTGTGTCCAGGGAAGGGAACGGAGCTGGGAAGGGGCTGGAGCTGCAGGAATATCTGAGGGAGCTGGGGGGGCTCATCCTGGAGAAAAGAGGGATCAGGAGGGACCTTTTCCCACCCCACAACTCCCTGCCAGGAAGGGGGAGCCAGGGTGGTGTCCCCAATTCCCAGGGAACAAGGGCCAGGAGGGAAAGGGAACGGCCTCCAGCTGTGCCAGGGCAGGGGCAGGTGGGATATTGGGAATGATCCCTTCCTGGAAAGGGTTGTCCAGCCCTGGCACATCCCATCCCTGGAGGAATTCCCAGTCCCTGTGGATGTGGCCCTTGGGGGCACGACTCAGGCAGTTGGACTCGATGGTCTTGGAGCTCTTTTCCGACTGAAATGATTCTGTGGTTTCTGAGTGCGTTGGTTTGGTTTTATTTGGGGGATTTTTTCAGGGATAGGCTGAGGGTGGACGGGCAGCAGCGCCTTCCCCTTCCCAGCTGAGCTGTGACCTCTCCCTGCGCCGTGTTTTTGGCTCTGGAGCACCACATTTCATGGAAGTCGCTGCTGTCGGATAATCCATCAGCAGTGGCGGCGGTCAAGGAATGTGAACACCTTCCTGCTTTATTCCCTCCTTGCCTTTTTGAGAAGGTTTCCTTTGGCTTTTGAATCACAGAATCCATGGAGTGGTTTGGGTGGGAAGGGACCTCAAAGCTCATCCCGTTCCGTGGGCAGGGACACCTCCCACTATCCCACAGCTTGCTCCAAACCCTCTCCAACCTGACCTTGGACACTTCCAGGGATGAAGCAGTGCTGGAACACCCTGTGGGCAAGTTTTTGGGGGCTGTTGGCTTCGATGAGACGTTTCAGATCCTTTCCCTTCTTTCCCCGTGAGCAGGAACCCCTAAACCCTTCCTGCCCTCGGTGTTTGCTCCTCTTTGAGGAGCTCCTGTGCCTTGAGCTCCTCGTGCCTCTCCCAGCTCTTCTCTTTGCCCTCTCCCCGTGCTCTTTAGAGCAGATAAACGCTTGGAAAGTCACGTCTTTCAAACCCCACCTGCTTCATTCTTGGAGCTCCTCTTCCCTCAGCCGAGTCATTCCGAGCTGCCTGGCGTCCTGCCACCCCGATCCCGGCCCGGGAATTTGGGAGCTGCTGGAGCAGGGTTGTAAATAATTGAGTCTTTGATCTCTGGGTCTCTGAGCCGACAGGGCTTTTGTCTGGAGAGCAGAGTTTAATGGAGAGCGAGAGCGGAGCCTTTGGTAAATGAGTTGTTTCATGCCAGAGCTGGTTTTTTGCTCTTCTGAGTGAGGCCCCCGTGTCTGGGAGGTGCCTTTTTGATCTTAAATAAATGTGAAAAAACCCAAGAATAAAAGAGTTCATTCAAGAGGCAGGTTCTGATTCGAAGGTCTGTTTAACGTCCCGGCTTCCTCTGCCAACTCGCTCAGATAATTCTCCAGTGGCTGAAATTAATTATCTTTCCTTTTCTGCTCCCCTGTTTTCAGACGGTTCTGTAATCACTGGCTTTGCGGGATCTGTGTCTGTGCAAACCTCGAGGCTTCTCTGTCTCTCTTTCGCCTCATTTGCGTGGCTGAGCAGCTCTTTCATTTGCATCGAGCGCCGCTGAGGTCACCCTGGTGCTCAGATTGTCCCACTGTCACCTCGTGCCGGGCGCTCGTCTTGATTGCTGATTGTTCCTCTCCTGATGTGGGGGATCCTCGGCACTGCTAGGGGATAAAGAATGGATAATTCCCTCCCAGGGAAGGGGGAAAATGCTCCCAGGTGTTTGTTGGTGCTGGAGAAGGTAAAATCCATCTCCTGTGCAGCCAGGCCGGGAGTGCTGGTGGTGTTCACCTGGAGAAGGGAAGGATCCAGGGAGAGCTTGGAACTCCTTCCAGAGCCTGAAGGGGCTCCAGGAGAGCTGGAGAGGGACTGGGGACAAGGAATGGAGGGACAGGACACAGGGAATGGCTTCCCACTGCCAGAGGGCAGGCAGAGGTGGGAGATTGGGAAGGGATTCCTGACTGTGAGGGTGAGGAGGGACTGGGCTGGAATTCCCAGAGAAGCTGTGGCTGCCCCTGGATCCCTGGCAGTGTCCAAGTCCCTTCCCACCCAAACCAGTCTGAGATTCCATGATCATGGGTGGAGTTTCCATCTCAGGTTCATGTCATCTCTCCAGGTTTTCTCTGTTTTCCTCTCTTGGTCTTCAGTTAGAAATAATTCTGCTTTTCCTGTTCTGCAGTAAAATTGTTTTAACCTCTTGTGTTGGAGCGTCCTGGAATCCCAGAATGGTTTGGGGTGGAAAGGGCCTTAAATCTCGCCCTGTTCCACGGGCAGGGACACCTTCCAAGTTGTCCAACTATCCCAGGTTGTTCCAAACCTCGTCCAACCTGACCTTGGACACTCCCAGGGATGGTGCAGCCGCAGCTCCCGCTATCCCAGGCTCCTCATCCTGAAACCCCTCCTCTCAGAACTCGAGGAATTTGCTTTCCAAGCTGCCAACCCACTTGGATAAAGACCATTCCCTCTTCCCACCCTCCCATTCCTGCAGGAGAAGTGGCTGGATTTCTGTTGTTCTGAAAGATGAAGCTCGGGCAGATCCGTCACGTCCTTTACGGCGATGGATTCCCTAACGGGATACCAGGACTCTCAGGGGTTTGGGGGAACGAAGTGGGAGATGTTTGACGTGAAAAAAACAGCTCAGGACAAAAAGTTCCCCCAATTCCATTGATTTTTTTCCAAACAGACCCAGCAGGAAAGGGCTGTCCTTGACCCCGCTGGTTTCCGACAGGATTGGGTCGGTTCTGCCTCGCGTTCCGTCCTCGCGTTCCAGCGGCCCTTCCTCGGGGCTGGAATCCATCCCTCCCGGAGAGGGGGAGCCAGGGAAGCTGAGGAGCAGCTGGAGGGGGAGAGCACAGAGCTTTTTCCAGGAATGGGGCAGGATTCTATTCCGAGAAGCAGCGAAATATCCAGAAAACCTTCCGGAGCTGAGCATCGTCGTCGTCGTGAGCTCTGTGTGTGATTCAGAGGCCAAATTACCCCTGAGAGAGCATAAATAGGGGGAAAATGGGATGGGAATAGGCAGGTGGCATTCCAGCTGGATGCAGGTGTGGGGTGGGCTGCCAGGCTGTTTTTGGGAGATGAAATGGGAGATGGTGCTAAGAAAAGATACGGGTGGTGATGGAAGCGCCGGGAATGCAGGGAGTGTGGATGTGACAGGGTTGGGAAAAAGGGGAGCTTTGAGGTGCCTTCCAACCCAAACCATGCTGGGAGTCTGGGATGAAGGACACGAAGGTTAGAATTCAGAGGGATTTTTATGGAATATGGGGATGGAAAAGGCGGGAAAGGGGAAGGGAGCCCCTTCCCTGAGTGCCGAGATTGCCAGGGAACCCCCCCTTGTTCCTGGAACTCCTTCCCAGAGAGGAGTTGGGCTGGGGATGGATCCAATGTCAGGCTCTGGCTCCAGGCTGGGAGAGCTGGGAATGGCCAGGCTGGAGAAGGGAAGGATCCAGGGAGAGCTTGGAGCCCCTTCCAGAGCCTGCAGGGGCTCCAGGAGAGCTGGAGAGGGATTTGGGATCAGGGCCTGCAATGCCTGGAAGGACA
>NW_020960688.1:3222-8117 GCF_003031625.1 Empidonax traillii | reverse complement strand
CCAACCCGCTCCCAGCTGAGGCTCTGGAGGCTCCAGCCCCCAAGCAGAGCCTTCCCGTGCTGGGAATGCGGCTCTGGCAGGGGCTGGGAGAGAGGAGCCAGCCCTGCTGCTGCAGCAGCCCCCCACAAACCCTGAGCCCTCTCTCCTGCCGCAGGGGGACAGTGGGGGTCCCCTCGTCTGCAAGGACCACAGAGCCGACCACTTCTGGCTGGTGGGAGTGACCAGCTGGGGAAAAGGCTGTGCTGGGGACAAACGACCTGGAATCTTCACCTCCACTCAGCATTACCATGACTGGATCCTACTCCAGATGGGATTGCTCCCAGCAGTAAAAGCCACTCCAGTGCCAGAGCCAACCACTGCCTCAACTCCTGAGCAGAATCCAGAGCCAGAGGCCAGCCCGACCCCTACGGAGATGCCAGTGAAGTTGGACAATTTTACACCCGTTTCGATCCAACAGCAGATACTGGGGCAATTCTTTAACCTGCTCCTGGAGCTCCTGCAGTTCCTAAAGGGAAAAAAGACTTGAACAGTTTCATGAGCAGATCCAGTTCTGGCTGCAGTGGACTACAACCATTCCCTGATGGGGCCAAGACCATTCCCTGTTGGGACCACGACTGTGGGGCAAAAAGTAGCCCCAGTGCCCAGGGCTGCTCTGTCCTGCCCATGCTCCGCCCCTGAGCCCACCCCGATGGTGAGGCTCAGTGTCTTATTGAAATAAAGTTGTTTGTGTTCCCCATTAACCGTGTTTTCAGCCCAATTCCGTCTCCTGTGAAAGGTAAAGACAGGACAGTCTGGGAGGCAGGAGGGAAAATGAGCAGGACTGGGGGAGACAAGGGCAGAGACAGGGAGGAGTGGAGGGAGGGGATGGGGAAGTGGCTGAGCCCGGCAGGTGGAGAGAAGGGGCATCAGCTCCAGTGCCACACACAAACTGCTGGGTGGCTGCTGCTGGCACTGAGCCCTGCACCCAAACCCCACGGGCTGCCAGAGAAACTCCTCCAGCCCAGGTTTCCCACAGCACAGCCTCGGGTGTCCCATTCCTGGGAAAAGCAACTGAAAGCCGGAGCGGTGCAGCAACAGGAGCAGCTGGAGCGGGGAGTGCTGGAGCCACGAGGGCCGTGGGGGTGCTGGAGGATGCCCACCCTGAGCTGCTGCTGCCCACCCAGACGTGTCCCCTCTGCACCAAGGTCCTGCCCCTGGGGCTGCCGGGACCCCCCATCCCTCCTGCTCCCGCGGTGCCCTCGAGTGGAGAGGTCGGACCAGACGGCGCATTGTGGTCCCTCCCAGCCTGACCCATCTGTGACCGCCCCGGCCTCTCGGGACTCCAGCAGCTGTAGCAGAACTGCAGTAGTTGTACAGGCACAGGCTGTAGTACAAATAGAAGCTGTAGTAAAACTCCTACGTGTAGTACAACTCCAGCGCGCTGGGAAGGACTACAATTCCCAGCATGCCCCGCGGAGCCGCGGTCATGTGATTTCCCCTTGTGCCACTCCGAGTGGGAGGTACCGGGACCTCCCCGGGACCGCGGGGACACTGCTGGGACATCCACCGGGACACCGCCCCGACAGCACCGGGACCGCCCCGGGGCCGCGGGTCCAGCGGGGACACTGCGGGGACATCCACCGGGACACCGCCCCGACAGCACCTGGCACCGCTGGGCACCGCCAGACACCGCCTGGACACCGCCGGACATCACCGGGACAGCGCCAGGCAGCACCAGGCACCTCCGGGACAGCGCCGAGGCATCGCCGGGCATTACCGGGACATCACCGGGACAGCGCCGGGCACCACCAGGCACCGCCGGGACAGCGCCGGGGCATTGCTGGGACACTGCCGGGACACTACCGGGACAGCGCCGGGACATCACCGGGAACCCACCGGGCATCACCGGGATATTACCCGGCCACACCCGGGAGACCACCGGGGCGCCCCCGGGCACCCCGGGACACCCTCCAGTGCAGCCGCCATGGCCCCGCGGGGCCGGGACCGCCCGTGGGCGCTGCCGCCGCTGCTGCCGCTGCTGCCGCTGCTCCTCCCGCCGTCCCCGCTCGCCGCGGCCGCCGCCCGGCCCAGCTTCGTCCTGGTACTGGCGGACGACCTGGGCTTCGGGGACCTGGGCAGCTACGGGCACCCTTCCTCGGCCACGCCGCAGCTGGACCGGCTGGCGGCCCGCGGGCTGCGCTTCACCGACTTCTACAGCAGCGCCGCCGTCTGCAGCCCCTCCCGGTACGGCCCGGCATCGTCCCGCTCTGCTCCGACCTGGGGCGGCCCCACCTGCAGGACTGGGGCGGTTTGGGGGGACACAATGGAAGGAAGAGATTGAGCCATTAGAGGGTGTCCAAAGGAGGGCAAGGAAGATGGGGAAGGGCCTGGATTTGAAGGCGTGTGAGGACACTGAGGGCACTTGGTGTGTTCAGCTGGAGCAGAGGAGACTGAGGGGAGACCTCACTGCAGTTCCAACTACCTGGGCAGGGGCAGAGGAGGGGCAGGACTGAGCTCTGCTCTGGGGGGAGCAGGGACAGCCCCCAGGGAATGGCTGGAGCTGTGTCAGGGCAGGCTCAGGGTGGATCTCAGGGAAAGGTTCTTCCCACAGAGGGTGGTTGGTACTGAACAGGCTCCCCAGGGCAGTGGGCACAGCCCCAAGGCTGCCAGAGCTCCAGGAGGGTTTGGATGAATCTCGAGCACATGGTCTGACTCTCTTGGGGATGGTCCTGTGCGGGGCCAGGAGTTGGACTGGGTGATCCTTGTGGGTCCCTTCCCAGTCAGCATATCCTGAGACTCTGTGACCCCAGCGGGAGTGTCCATGCCGGGAGGGGCGGGCAGCGGATAATCCTGACAATCTGGCAGTCCCGGCTGACAGGAGTCTCCTCCCCTGCAGGGCAGCGCTGCTGACGGGCCGGTTCCAGGTGCGCTCCGGGATCTACCCCGGCGTGTTCGACCCGGGCTCACGGGGGGGGCTCCCGCTCTCCGAGGTCACCATTGCCGAGGTGCTGAAGGCTCAGGGCTACGCCACGGCCATGGTGGGCAAGTGGCACCTGGGCGTGGGGGCCAACGGCTCCTTCCTGCCCACCCACCAGGGGTTTGACCACTTCCTGGGGGTGCCCTACTCCCACGACCAGGTGAGGGGACTGGTGAGCCCTGGTGCGTGGGGACGTGTGTCCTTGGTGGCGGGACGGGGTGGGGGGGTGGGCTTCTGGGTTACAAAGACACAGTTGCCACCGGGAGAAAATGCTGTCGGGGCAGCACAGATCTGGGACAGTTTTAGCGTGGGAAAAGACCTCTGGGCTTCTGGGAGCGGCCGCTCAAAGGGTGCTCATCGTGGTGGGTCGCTCTGAGACTCTTTGCTCCTCTTCCTTCCCCTGCCTGTCCTGCAACACAGCTCAGATCCCAAGTTCTGTGTCCTCTGCAGGGCCCCTGTCAGAACCTCACCTGCTTCCCACCCGACATCAAGTGTTTTGGGACCTGTGACCAGGGTGTGGTGCCGCTCCCTCTGCTCTGGAACCAGACCATCATCCAGCAGCCCGTGTCCTTCCCTGACCTGGTGCCGCTCTACAACAAATTCTCTCGGAATTTCATCGCTGACTGTGCCCGGCGGGGCCTCCCTTTCCTGCTCTACTACGCCTCCCATGTAAGAGAGGGGTGGGGAAGGGCAGGGAAGGGTGTCCCCTGTGGAGAGCAGGGGAGCACCTCCCCTCCTGCAGCCCCAGAACCTGCACCTGGGTGACCTGGTCTTGCTTTCCCAGCAAAGACAAGTCTTCTGGGATAATGCTTTGGGGCTCCTTCTTTCTGGAGCTTTTCCCACTTCTCTGGGCCATCCACCAGGGAAAGCTTCCCACTGTGGGGCTCCACGTCCTGTCCTGGGGGCTCAGCTGCTTTGTGCCACTGCTGAGAGGTGCCTGGGGAGAAGTGTCCTCTCAGCTCATGGGTGTTGTCTCCTCTCCCCGTGTCCTCGCTGGGGCGCTGCCTGTTCCTGCTGGGGACTCTGGGGGCTGGTTCCCACCTTCTCTGCCTTTCCCCAGCACACCCACTACCCCCAGTTTGCCAGCCAGGAGTTCGCGGGGCGGTCCCGGCGGGGGCCGTTCGGGGACGCGCTGGCGGAGTTCGATGGCTCCGTGGGACAGCTGGTGCAGGCTCTGCAGGAGCACGGCCTGGAGAACAACACCCTGGTGTTCTTCACCTCTGACAACGGGTGAGCGGGCTCAGCAGGGGGGGCTTCGCCGCTGGGAGGATTCTGCTGCCGTGGGATGGGGGATGAGGCGGCGGTTGGGTCGTGGGGCGGCACTGCCAGGTGAGACCCCAGGGACGTGAGGCGGGGCAGGAGGTACCCAGTGCACGATCTCTTCTGTGTCCCTGTGACCCAGCTGGGCCAGAAACCTCACAGGGGTCAGACCAGGAGTGGCAGCAGCCCAAATTTCCCCCGATTCCCTCTGTGTGTGGGTGCCACTGGACTGTGGTGCCCCTCTTAGGTGTCCCACACACCTTGGCTTCTGCAGCTGCCCCCTAAGGCTGAGCAGGGTGGCACCAGGTCTCGCTGGTCGTGGCCCCGCTGGCAGGGGCAGTGGGAGCCCGTGCCCCTGATGGCAGGTGGTTCTTGTCCCCCAGCCCCTCCACCATGCGGATGGCACGCGGAGGCAGCGCTGGCCACCTGAAGTGTGGCAAGGGCACAACCTACGAGGGTGGCATGAGGGAACCAGCAGTGGCTTATTGGCCGGGCCGGATCGCCCCAGGTGAGCCTTGGCACCGCCTGTGCCAGCCCAGGCACCTCAGCCATCCCGGGTGGGATGGAAATGGGGATGGCCGGGATGGGAGCGGGATCAGGGGCTTGAACTTCTCCTCGTGCCAGGAGTGACACACGAGCTGGCAAGCACCCTGGACATCCTGCCAACACTGGCTGCCCT
>NW_020960688.1:0-2740 GCF_003031625.1 Empidonax traillii | reverse complement strand
CGCCCCAGGTGAGCCTTGGCACCGCCTGTGCCAGCCCAGGCACCTCAGCCATCCCGGGTGGGATGGAAATGGGGATGGCCGGGATGGGAGCGGGATCAGGGGCTTGAACTTCTCCTCGTGCCAGGAGTGACACACGAGCTGGCAAGCACCCTGGACATCCTGCCAACACTGGCTGCCCTGGCTGGAGCAGCCCTTCCCAGAGTGGCCCTGGATGGCTACGACATGAGCCCGGTGCTGTTTGGGACAGGGAAGGTGAGTCCTGGGGGCTGGCTCGGCTGGCCTCGGGCAGGGAGGCTGCTGTGGGGCTGGAGCCGTGAGCCTGAGGAGCAGAACCAGCTGGGACTGGGGAGATCCATGGGCTGGGACCTTTTGTCCCATGGAGTTGCTGGGTGTCCCCAGGCTGGCAGTAGCTGTGAGCAGGGAGCCAGCAGGATGCTGCTGTTTATCCCCCACCCTCTTCTCCAGCCCCGTTCTGGCTGTGGGGCCAGGGCTGCTGTGGGAATCCCTGGAGTGCCTGGTGCTCTTCCAGGCTCTCCTCCAGCTGCACAGGTGAGCTGAGCTCTGCTGCCTCCCCAGAGCCCCCGACAGACCATGTTCTTCTACCCTCCGGCCCCCGACCCCCTGCACGGCCCCTTCGCCGTCCGCTTCGGGAAGTACAAGGCCCACTACTTCACCCAAGGTCAGTGCTGCCCCTCACCAGCTGTGGGAAGGGCCGGCTGCTCTCGCTGCCCAAAGCTCAGGGGGAGGAGCTGAGCCCCCCCCGGGGGGATGTTTTGCAGGTTCCTTTCACAGCGACACGACCCCAGACCAGGCCTGCCACGGGCTGACCCCGCTGACCCCACACCTGCCCCCGCTGCTCTTCGACCTGGAGTCGGACCCCGCCGAGAACTACGACCTGCTCCAGGGCGGGGCAGGGCCCGAGGTGCTGCAGGTCCTCAGGGAGATCACCCTGCAGAAAGTCCTGCTGGAGCAGCGCATGGAGTTTGGGGAGAGCCAGATCAGGAAGGGCCGGGATCCCACCCTGCAACCCTGCTGTGCACCCAACTGCGCCCCCAAACCCTCCTGCTGCCGCTGCTCCCAGCCCGGGGCTGCACCGCACTGACACCCCAAACCCACCAGACCCCCCGCCCCAATTAACCAAACTCAGCCTCAGAGCTGCCCCACAGCCCCAGCTCGGGCACCCCTTGGACTAACGGGGTGCTGGGGCAGCAAATGGGGGGTCGGGGAGACCCCCAACCCTGACGGGAGTGCAGGGCAGGGCCTGTGCTCCGTGGGGGATGTTCTGAGGAGTCCCAGGAGGGACCAGGCTCCAGCATCTTCTCCAGAGCCACCACAGCCCCTTGGAGCCACCAGCCAGGAGGAGCAGAGGGCACGTCCCGGATCCAGAGATCCCCCCTGGGCTGGAGGGTGGGATGGGGGGTCCCGGCAGCCCCAGGGGCAGGACCTTGGTGCAGAGGGGACACACCTGGGTGGGCAGCAGCAGCAGCAGCAGCAGCAGCAGCTCAGGGTGAGCATCCTCCAGCACCCCCATGGCCCTCGTGGCTCCAGCACTCCCCGCTCAGGCTGCTCCTGTAGCTGCACCGCTCCGGCTTTCAGTTGCTTTTCCCAGGAAAAGCTCTGCTGTGGGAAACCTGGGTTGGAGTTCCTTTGACAGGGTTTCTGTGGGGTTTGGGTGCAGGGATCAGTGCCAGCAGCAGCCACCCAGCAGTTTGGGTGTGGGACTGGAGCTGATGCCCCTTCTCTCCACCTGCCAGGCTCAGCCACCCCCTCCCATCCCATCCCATCCCATCCCATCCCATCCCATCCCATCCCATCCCATCCCATCCCATCCCCTCCCTCCACTCCTCCCTGTCTCTGCCCTTGTCTCCTCCCAGAATAGGGGCCAATCCTGCTCATTTTCCCTCCTGCCTCCCCAATTTGTCGTCCTTACCATGCACAGGAGACTGAATTGGGCTGAAAACATGGTTAAGAGGTGTTATAGTTTTGACCAGGGCAGAGAAAACAAGGTGGGGAGCAGCAGGTTGGTATTTGTTTTTGTGGGCTTTCCGTGTAAATAATTTCTTTGTATCATACCTTTTGTTATTATTGTTGTTGCTGATACTGTTCATTTCCTTATCCCATTGCAGTTTCCAGTAAACTGTTCAAATCTCAACCCATAATCTTTGCCTTTTATGCTCCCAGTTGGATGGGGATGGGGAGTGAGTGGCAGCAGGGGCTGCTAAACTGGAGAACACTCTTCCCAAACCATGACAATGGGAACACAAACTACTTTATTTCAAGGATTAAATCCACCTGAGCACCATAGCGGGCTCAGGGGAGGAGTTTGGGCAGGACAGAGCAGTCCTGGGCACTGGGGCTGCCTCGTGGTCATAACAGGGGATGGTTGTAATCCACTGCAGCCAGCGCTGGACCTGCTCGCCCTTCTGGTCAAGTTGTTTTGTCCCTCAATAACACCAGGAGCTCCTCCAGCTTCTCCAGGAATTCCCGCACGGTCTTTTTTGCTAAGGAAATGCCGGCAGACCTGCGCAATTCCTCTGCTGGCTGTGTCATTAGAGTAGCAGGTTCTGCTGGGTTCAGGCCTGTCTGCAGCAGGATCCAGTCATGGAAATGCTGAGTGGAGGTGAAGATCCCGGGTCGTTTGTCCCCAGCACAGCCTTTTCCCCAGCTGGTCACTCCCACCAGCCAGAAGTGGTCGGCTCTGTTGTCCTTGCAGACGAGGGGACCCCCACTGTCCCCCTGC
>NW_020960687.1:11517-12690 GCF_003031625.1 Empidonax traillii | reverse complement strand
TGACATAGTAAGAGGGGTACCATCCTTTTTAAACTTTGAGCGACACTCAGCTGCCTTATGGCCAAATTTGTTACAACGCATACAATTTCCATTTACTGACTGTTTTTCTCCTGTTGTCTTTTTGCAGTTACGTTTAAAATGACCCTCCTGTCCGCATTGATAACATTTCGATTTAGAGCCCCGATTCCCTCGGCCCCATAGAGTGTTAGTTTTTAGAGCCGCCGCTAAAGCGTTTGCATGGATTTGTGCTTTAGCCTCCTCTTCCACCAACGGAGCTCTTGCACACGCTTTTATCATTTGAGTGATAGATGCTCCTGGCGGTAGGGAAGCTATAAGTTGTTTACAAGTCGGGTTAGCATTTTGAATGGCAATTTCTTTGGTTAAAATGACTTTAAGATCTGGGGTGACATTAGGAGCATTATCAATCGCTTCCCTCAGCCTGTCAACAAAATTAAAGAAGGATTCATTTGGTTTTTGTAAAATTTTGGTATACGGCAAAGTTGGAGCATGTAACTGCGGCAGCGCTAAAAAGGCTGTTAAAGCAGCCTGCTTAGATTGCTGTAACACTCTGGTATGTAATGCTGCCTGCGCCGCTCCATCACGATAGGCACCTGTTCCCATTAATGCATCCAAGGGAGCTATTCGTAATGGATCTCCCTGTGGCAAGTGAATATTGTCTAAAAGTTTCATTTCTAAATTTTCTTGCCATTTTGCTAACTAGAGCATGTACGTGGTGGGAGATAGAATGAGCTCCATAACAGCTTTTAGATCGGCTGGCACTAGTTCATTGTATTTAATCAGAGCAGTTACTTGATTTCTCACAAGCTTGTTATTATGACCATACTGCATAATAGCCTTTTGAATCCCCTGTACTACTTTCCAATTCAAAGGTTCCCACACCGGCTGACCCTGACGCAACACCACAGGGGCTGCCAACGGGGTAAAAGAAAAATCCCCTTCTATGATACAATTTTCTACCAAACTCCTATATCGTTTTCGGGGGTCAAAGTTAGGATCCCGAGGCACGGCACATGCACCCTGTTCTTTCTGTTCACACTGAGAGAATTTTTCCCCAATTGCATCCAACCCCTCAACTATAGCCTTATGTGCATCTTTATAGGCTTTCTTAATGTCTTTCTTTTTAGAGTCCTTATCAAGTCTTTCCATGTGATG